>NW_010131954.1:0-1481 GCF_000699245.1 Pterocles gutturalis | reverse complement strand
CCCCATTTTTTTTCCTCTGGCAATGAGCCTTAAAAAACCCCAAAGACGTTTATGTGCTGACCAAAGAAACTCTTTGTATAAACAAACAAAGAAGGGTTTATATTAAATATATGTTGTTTATCACCGCCATTGTTGCAGTATATTAAGATAACAGGCGAGACAGAACATTGACAGCTCCTAAAGCCACTGAATAAACCTAAGCCTGCACGTAGCTTGCTGCCTGGGGCTGCTTAAAGCTACTGCCTTGATTTTCCTCCTGCCTATGCTTGTTGATTCCTATCAAAATGAGTTAGAAAGCAACTCATCATGCCTATATAATTCCATGCACACTTCCTCTCACCTCCAAACGGGAAGGTCAGTTTCTGGACAAACTTTGTTTCTACAGCTTTGAAAGAGTCTGTTGTGTTTCATTTTGTTTTGAGTGGTGTAATTATCAGTAATTATTGGGAAATGAGCAGGAGTCAGAGGCAATTCCAAAGCCACCCAGAATAAACTGTGCATTGTTGCAGGGTTGTAGCATGGCTGTTTTACAGAATTAACATTCTGAAATAGTTGGAAGTGACAGTTTCCTTTTCAGGGAGGGAAGAGGGCAAAGAGCCACACTGCTGCTTTAAGGTTAATCTTTACATTCAGGAAGAAGTCTGAGCTGGAGAACACAGGGGCATGGAACAGGTCCCTGTGTAGACCACTTTTCCTTTTAAGTGAATCTTCTTCGATAGGTACTGTGTCCAGAGAAAGACTTCAAATGTCAGAACAAGTGAAAAACTTATAAGGCTTGCATAAGGCAATCAATGAGATTTTCATTAGAGAACACAGAATTACAGAGAAAATTACAAATAATTATATTATTCAGTTGTAAATGACAGACTTTAAAAAATGAGGTTCTTAGAATAACTGCGTTAGTCCCATTTTTAAGTAGTCCTAATGTCCTTTTTTTTTTCCAAGTAAATTAATAAATTAATGTCATGTTGCATGAGCTCAATCAACTGTGAGATAATGGGGACTGTAAAGCAGAGAACTTGATGGGTCACTGATTGCTAATGGACTACAGATTCTTGTAGGTCATGGGTTCATTGCCAGGCTGTGTTTAAAAGTTTCTCTTTTTTTTTTTTTTTACCCCTAAGACACTGCTTAATTGCAAAACAAAAGTGGCTTCACAGTCTGAATACAGACGCTAGTGTCCACATCCAGACTGTGATGGATAATGGTTGTGGGGCCTCAAAGCAGAGTCATGTTTCTCAGATGCTTTGGCAAACCTGAATTCTTCTGCCAAAAAAACCCACCACAGGTCAGTAGTATCCCCTGAAGGCAGTGGCTGAACAGCTCTGTAGGTGTTGCATGCAGAAAGTGACTCCTGGAAGGGGATGTCTATGGAAGATTGCACTGGTCTTTTCCTTCAATACTGTTTTTCCAGTGTTACCCCAAGACTGACTTTGGACACTAAGATCTGACTGAATAGAATCATAGAATCATAGAATCAT
>NW_010131953.1:0-298 GCF_000699245.1 Pterocles gutturalis | reverse complement strand
ATCCGTCTGCTCCAGGGGGGGTCCACCATGGCCTGCAGGTGGATCTCCGCTCCACCCTTACCCTCCATGGCTGCAGGGGCCCAGCTGCCTCACCATGGGCTGCACCACGGGCTGCAGGGGAATCTCTGCTTCAGTGCCTGGAGCACCTCCTCCCCCTCCTTTACTGGCCTTGGTGTCTGCAGAGTTGTTTCCCTTGCATTCCCCTCCTGTCTCCACTGCTTCTTCCTGGCAGGCTTTTTTTTCCCCATCTTAAATATGTTCTCACAGAAGCAGATCCACCATCACTGATGGGCTCAGC
>NW_010131952.1:0-41460 GCF_000699245.1 Pterocles gutturalis | reverse complement strand
CCCCCGAGTCTGTGCTGAGAAGAGGACCGAAACCGTATTGACCGCATCAGAAACCTTAGGGATCCTCTCTGTGCAACCTGTCCTGGTGCTCTCTGAAACCTACTGCCCTGGTCGGTTTCCTTCGGGAAATGTGACAGTGTTCAGAGCATTTCTGAAATGCCATGACTTCAATGGCTTGTTTTTTCTTTTTCCTCCAGTTCCTCATACTGTCAAATGGTGTAGCCTGGATGGTGAAGAAAAGGATTTGCTTAATCTTTCCTGTTAGAGAGAAACGTGTCAGTGCCCTTCAGTTTGAGCTGGGGAGAGAGACGCAGGGCCAGGGGGAGTGAATCGGGGTGTGGAGAAGGCGGCACAGGGGAAAAAGGGATCTTCATCCTGGAGCTGTGCTGGTGCTTCCCTGATTAGAGATGTTTGAAAGATCTGAAAAAGCACAGGAACTAGCCAAACTGGGGAGAGAGAACTGCATTTCTACTTTATCTCTTCAGGAAGATGTGAAGAGCCGGTGTGCAGGGAACTGGAAAAGGCGGTTTGTGTGTCAGCATGCCGCAGGGCAGTGGGCTCTGCACTGCTGGCTTTGCCTGAGAGGGGACGGTGCCCACTAGAGAGCATGGGCAGGGCTGGGAAAGGGCAAATGCGGGGTACGCTGCCAGGGAACCGGGCGCCGAGAACTGATGGAAGTGAAATGTGCACTGCAAGTGAAATGGGTCATTTTGCACTTTGCAGTTGGCTGCGTGTGTCTGCGGTGGGTCCTCCAGCGCTGAGGCCTGTGTGGGAGGTGGCAGACTGGGCATTTGTGTGAGGCTGGGGCTAATCAGTCCTCAAAGAGCCCAACTGGGCAATGTGCTGGGTGGCCCAGACATCACCCAGGGGCTGCTTGTGGGGTCAGCCTGGTCTTAGGGGCCAGCTCAGAGCAAACTGTGCTCTGATCTTCCCTTAATCACAGACAGTGTTGGGAATACAGTGTGGAGGTATCAAAGCTGAGGATCACAAGGAGCTTCATGTCTGAGAGTTTGTGAGCTCAGATTGAGAGAAAGTAGCTGAGATGCTTTCAGTCTTGAGTTGCCCCTGGAGGCAGTTTAGCCATGTTTCGGCTAACAAGCCCAGGCAGGCTGGAGCTGATGTCTGCAAAAAACACACCAAAACAAAAAACCTAGCGACAAAATATTAAATATAGTTGCAGTTTCAGTAACATCTCCAGTGTAGAACTTTGAGAAACCTATGTAAAGGACACACAGAGAATCAGGCTGTGTGGTGGAAGACAGCATGTTTAGGAACCACATGCGTGGATCGGGGAGGGATGTAAAAGGGGAAAGTGACATTATACATTTAAAATGTGTCAAAGTTTTTATAAATATAAACATTTAGTTTCTTAATTTCTTTGTGTGTTCCTGTACTTTCTTTTTCTGTTTGTATCTCATCTGTCTTATCTATCTTGTTATCTTACTGACTTTTCAGAAGGGGAGTCTTGCATTGCTGACTTTCAGAATTTTTAGCGAAGTGCATGTTGGTCTGATTTAACCTCTAGTGTTCATTTACAAAAAAAAAGAGGCTAAAGAATGGTTACACATGGCTGAGTGTTTTGAAAGAAGTACAGCCAACATCAGAGAAATATGCTGCTACTTTGTAAGAACAGCAATGTTTAAAATCAAAACTGTAGGTATCTGTTCAGCTACGCCTGTTAAACTTTGTGACTTAACTGAAAAATCTAAAATTCTACATCTAATTACAAGGTCTATTTCAGTGAACAAAAGTGTGAATGTAAAATGGAGCATTATTTGCTGCACAAGATCTACATTTGGCTTGCTAAACAATATAAATCAAAGAAGTGAGTAGTTCTATGTGCAGTTGCATAAGGCCATAAAGTGATCCATTGATTTCCAGTTGTGGAAGCCATTGATGTTAGTTCATGTAATGACTGAAATTACATTAATTTCATTACGTGAAATGGAATATTTTTGTAGTCTAAGATCTGTAATGCTGGGAGAATATTTATAGCTTTGTGATATGAAATGAAGTACCAACATACCTACTTAAATAGCAGCACAAAAGAAGGGACTTGAGGTGAGCATTTTGGGCAAGTAGCATGACGTAATACTAAATGCTGAAGATTGTAGGATATGCAAGATCTGACTTATCCTTAATTATTCATATTGCGATCTTAATATCTTCCTAATGCATCCATGCTTCACAAAGGAAGTGTAATTTTTTTGTGGGCTGTATGTAGATTCCATGGAAACACATTTCTGCTCTTGTTTTTCTTCAGTGTTTTGTTTACTAGTTTGGTGTAGCTGTCTCTGCCAAGGTGCTGTTTCCTGCCCTGCTAGAAGAGCAGTAGCACTTCTGCTTATGATATAAAAATAACAACATATATTGATAGATAATGTTTTTGGGTGTAATTTACAGTTAAGGAACAGCATGCGGACTGATCCTGCAGGTGATTTTCTAGTGCTGAGATCCACATATGTATAGGAATGTGAAACACAGGTCCTTTATGGGAGGAATCAAGAAATCAAGTTCAATTGGGTTTGTTTACTATTCAAGAGAGTAAGTTAGCTCTTAAAGATTGCTGTGCATCTCAAGAAACATAAAATGAAGATATTTTATTTGATTAAATTAATTTTCTTTTTAAGTTTTAAGTAGATTAATTTGTTGATTTAAAATTGCTGGTATTTAACTTGCATCTCTAAATTTAGTGATACTCACTGAGTCATTATAAATGACTCAGTTAAATCAACTGTATAACATGCCTTTCATTAAACAGGCAGACTGTATATATAGCAGGCCAGGATTAATTTTTTTTTCAGCAGACTGTGAAACTTTTATCAACATCTTTCTAGCTTTAATGGCTAACTAAATGAGATTAATGACAACGCCTGTTAAAGGCTCATCACTCTCACCTTTTTATAACATGTTAGTATCTTATAATTCATGTCAGATACATACTGTTGGGCTTTGCAAAACCAGAGAGAGTTGTCAGTGCATTTCTAATCTTTATAAAGGAAAAAGAAAAAAATCTAAAAGAAAGGAAGGCAATTCCCATATCCCTCTCCAAAGAGAAGAGAAATGTATTAAAAAGTTAATAACAAAAAGCTTCTAGGCCTTCACTGAACTTCATGTAAGTACATATTAACAGAATTTCAGGAGTCAGTTTTTAAGAGTGTCTTCACACTTATTGAATACTGTTCTCTATTGAATACTCTGTTGAACGTGTCAAGGTAATTAACAAGATAAATTCAATTCAGAAGAAAATAATTGACCTTATCTGCTGCTTAGTTAGTTTTATGTTGGTCAAAATAGGTCAAAGTGGAGTTCAACAGAGTAGAAGATGTTGTTCTGCCAATGTTACGATATACTGTACTTACGAGTCTCTTTGAGCTTATGGTCATGTGTAATATTTCAAAGTCCTTTTTTAAAAGTAAATGAATTAACTCTTAAACTCTAGCTTGGCAATGTACTGTGTAAGCATATGGTAGACTTGTTCTGAACACTTCATCTCATGAGCTTCACATCACTGAATTTGCAGTGTTCTGTGATCCCCATGCACAGCTTGTCAGAGGAGTATCTCCATGCTCACAATCGGTTGACTAAACAACTAATACAAAAGTAAAATAAAATTTGAAAATTATGGAGAAATTGATGATGGTAGTTTTGTAGCTAAGGTGAGGTTGATAAGGAGGTGCTATGTCTATTGATGTATCTGTAAGTGGGTTGTACTCTGTGGCTTTGATCCACAGTCACAGCTCAGAAGTGCTCCACGGAAGTCAGTGTTAAAATACTTTTAAGCAACTTCTCCGTTCTTCTGCTCCTGAAATCTGTCATCACCAAGCTGTCGCCTGGTAGATGTTCGAGCATCTTCTAGGTTGCTATAGGTTGTGCTGGCCATGAAACTCCTTTGCAGAGTTATTAGAGGGCGTCCAATGAAGACATCTCACTGGCATGTTATCTCTGGCTGCGGGAATCATGCCGACTTGATGCGTTTCTCTCTGATGCTGCAGTATGCTGTGGTGACCTTCCACTGACCTAGGACCGCATTGCACTGGTAAAGGCAATGCTGAGCCACCCAACTGCAAAGAAACATCACTTCTGCGTGGTGCTGCTTTTTTCTCATTTAGGTTCAACAGAGGTTAGAGGTAGGATGTAAATTTGTTGTGAGCTTCATAAATGAGTAGGGGTGAAGTGTTAGAAGCAATTGATAACTGTTCATCCAGAGCTTCTGTCCTTGTGTTGCAGAAAAGCTGAAGGTAGAAGGCACACTTCAGTAAGGCATCATTAGAGGAATAAATTGAGGAAGTGAAGTTAGCAATAGTGGTCCAAGCAAGACTTGTTTTGTCCTTTCCTGATCAATAATTCTAAGAAAATTCAGAGGTAGAAATGTGGAGTGAGAGTATAATTCTTCTGCTTTTACTGAGTTGTGATATACTTTGGAACTGCAGGTGCTTTGCCCAGACTGGGGGCCATAATTTATATTTTGGAGATATTCCTGTACTCATTGAGGGGGTCTGACCAAAGCCAAGTGAAACGAAGGGCCTGAAGTACCCTTTGGAGTATGACAGGGTGCTCTGAAGTCTCAATGTAATTTGTTTTACTGAAAGTATGCACTATTATTACCTAGCAGACGTGATTTAGTTATATGGTTCTGTATCTTTAGCAAAATAGTTAGCAGTAGCATACAGTATGAGTAACTTCTCTAGATGTGGGAAGATAGTACAGTGTTAACACAGTCGCAGGCTGGGGAGTATTTTTTCTGAGCAGTCACCTATGGGCTGTTGGGATTTGTGATGTGGTTATCCAGTGACAAAATGTGGCTGCCCTCATTTTGCCATGTGGTCTTACTTGTCAGGTATGATTGTTTAAAAGCATTTTTCCGTGTTCTCATTATTTTGGTTTTGGATTATAAGCCAGCAATTTGAATTTATAGCTTAGTCTTATTTTAAAGATAGAGCAAACATAAAAGGACTCAGAGATCATCCACCAGTGCTTTGAATCAGAATTGAAATGGTTTGATCACATATTCAAATTTCAAATAGTATGATAGTATTTTACAATATTATAATCTATTTTTATGGTTTGAAAATCAGTAGTCTGTATCTTTATTAATGGTCTGTCTTCAAGCCTTACTAATTTTTCAAGTTAAAGCCTTTAATTCCTGGTTCCCTTTCAAACTGAAGTTACGAAGTAGCCCCAAGGGTCTGGCCTTTTTTGGATCAGGTCACAGAGTGTACTTTGATGTATATTTATGTATCAGTTTATCTTCCTTGTAATAGCTAGCTCCTATTTTGCAACTGGGTTGCTATAGAGTAAGGAGACTAGCCTGATCGCGAACAGTGTATCCTGAAAAAAAGGTGGCTGGCTTGTAGTGTGGGTTGCAGGTTTTGTCACTTGATGTAGGATTTGATAATATTCAGAGTGTTTAAGTTGAAAGGCAACAGTCAGATAAAGCAACTGACTATGTGAGCAGGTCTATCACCACACATATTGCTATGAAGGAGCAATATTTTTTTATCGATAGTCTATTACATAGAGTCAAACAGCATAATAAGGGGGCATGCTGTAGACTAGTTAATCTGTCATTTACATATTCAGCGGCAGAACTGCAGTTCTGATTTTGCTGTAGGCTAGGCTGATACTTCAGGCAGATTTGCCACTGGTAGCAAAAAATATTTTAGAAGAAGGTAAGGACTCACTTCTGTTGCTGCAAGTTTCAACATAATATTTCTCTACTTTTTATAAAGCCTGAAACTGTTTGTGAGTAATCATATCTACACTGCATTTTTCTGTGGTGCAAAAAATCTTTAGGTTCAGTGCTGATCAAGTTTGTCATGGAATATGTGTCTGCAAATCAGGTTATCTTGATCTTTTTAAGTGTTCATGCATCAGCTTCTGACTCAGTTCTTGCAGTGTTTTTCAAATGGACAACTGCCAAGTGAAGCTTTAACCTAACTGGTAACCTATGTAAAGCATACTTCTGAAATAGCTCTCTCCAATTTCACAAGCATTACCAAAGAGCTTTAAATGTTCCCTTGTTTAGGAAACATTTTTCAAAATACATTAAAACTTTTAAAATAAAGGAGTCATCTGCTGAAAGATGCAGAATAGTGTACTTGATAGGGGGTTCATGCCTTTTGTATCATTGTGTCTTATCTAAATTTAGGTTTCCCATCATATGAACAGCTTATTCACTGTTATATCAGTTAAATTCAGGAAAGCCAATTGTTGTTTCTTCATCAGCTTTTTCCTCAAGCTTACTTAGTGTCTGTTGACCCAGATTTTGGACCTGCCATATTCATAGAAAATGCATAATTTTACACATTCGCAAATGCCAGTCACATGGGTACTTACTTTCTTGAAGATTTTTTTGGGAAGCCAACAGCATACACTGCACTCTAGCTTTCTGTGTGTTGCTGAACCATTGCTCTGAGACTTTGCAATTTCCTCAATACAGATGACTACTTGAGGAAAGTTAGCATAATTAAATTAAACATAAGCCTGGTTTTGACCTGTAAGTGCTAGAGTGTTTGCACATACAAGGCTGAAATTACAGCAACTGCAATTAAGCAAGTTTTGTCATGTTGCATTTTATGGATTATACTACTAAAATGAGCTCATAAAAATCTATGAGGATTGATATTTCTTAGATAATGCTTTCAAGATAATGCCAGGAATGGGTTTGCAAATAGGAAACTATTTCTTTGGGTTTTAGTAAACTATTAACTCATTCAGAAATGTCAACCTAGTTTTGCTTCAGCATCAAGTAATAGCATTAGATTTTATCTCACTGAAGGGCTTGCTATGGCTAGTTATAAAATCTAGCTGTTGCCAGTCTTTCTGGCTGTTATCTGATAGTGGTTGAAATGGCCAAACCTAATCCCTGTTACCACAAACCTTGGTAAAACAATGACGTCATGTTCAATTTGATGTTCAGCTTAAAGTATGCTCAACAACACATCTCTTCCTCAACTTGTCCATGTCTACTAAGGAATTATTTGTATGCCCGAGAGACTGTGTCCTATGCAGGAAGGAGTTAATGATCTCTCCTGGAGCCTGGCTGAAGCCCTTCCTGTACCACAACCTTTGCCAGTAATACCAAACTAGTAGAGTATTTAATCACTGATGGAGGTATTAAGAAGGAAAGAAGCAGGTTTTAGAGTGCAGCAGCCCTGATGGAAAAACTTGGGGTTTGACAAAGAGGACCTAAAAGATGTCTTTGAACAGTTGTGCACTAGAGACCTGCAGAGAGGGCTGGGACTCTTTTTTTTTTTTTTTTTTTTTAATGTATCAGAAAGGTGTTTGGTTCTAATACTGTGAGTGGGATTTTCGCTATGTCTCAGAGAAAGTAATTTGCTTGCAAAACTGCAGTGAGTGTAACTCTTACAATTACCCCATGAATCAGAATAATACAAAATTAATAATGCATATGCTGTAGTGCAGGTATCTAGGGGGATGCTCTTGGGACATTTCAACTTAAAAAAAAAAAAGAAATGTTTAAACTTTCAAGTATTGCATACTTCAATATTAATATCCCCTACTCTCCTTTCTATTGCGGAGGCTTAGATGTTTCTGTTCGTAGTAGCTGTCACTGAGACTTTTAGTTTGCAAACTTCCTTACGTTTAGCTTAACTTTGAAGGATCTCTAACTCATTGATTTCAGCAAGGCAACATTTTCATTTGAGTTTTGTTTTTAGATTAATTTCAACATGAAACTAACAGAGCTGTTATTGTTTTATACTGTATGTTTGTTTGGTTTTATAAACTTAGGGAATTGTAATCAGGTAGCAAATATGTGCTATTGCCTCTTGAAACGTGGAGTTTCTGTGGCACACTGGAGGGTCACCTTTCCTGAAGGCATGAACAGATTTTTTTTCTGCTGCTTAGTTTGTTTATTGAGCAGGTAGGGGACTTGAGTAAGATAACAAATATTAGTAGAAGTCATTTGCTTCAACACTGTTAGTTGCTTCCCAACACAGACAAATACTTTGAATTCATTTTAGTTGGACTTTTGGATTAAATACAGACTTTTTTTTAAGTCCTTTTTTGTTTTCTTTGGTTGTCCTGGGAGATGTACATGTGCAAAGGATATGTAGTACAGGCTGTTGATTTGTATAAGAATACACAATGATTTTCTATGCATCAGCTATATGAACTCATAGAGGTAACAAAAATTAATAATATAAGATTATTGGAAAAGATATGCTTCAATTATATGTTTGCACAGGAATGTGACAGATCAAAGAATTATCTGTTTTTTATCTATATTGAATAGAATACATTCTTAATCCAATTGGTTTTGAAACTTTTAAATTATTGGATATTTTATTTATTCTGGAACTGCTTGATTCATAAAATAATATGTTTACATCTGTGTAGTTTTGGTATTCAAAACCTATTGAAATAAGTAACTGAGACATTTTTGTAGCATTAAATGTTCCATTCTATTTTCATATGTCTCATGAAGGCTGTACAGAAACAATTGTTAAGTGTTTATCTTGAAGATTATGCCTAAAGTGCTCCAGATAAAGAAGACAGATTAGCTCTAGGTTGTAATAAATGGCTAATTATTTCTGGGACATGTGTAATAGAAATCTGATCAAATCTTTAAAAAGAACTTAGAAGCTCAAATTTTAATTTGTAGATGAATCCATTGCTCCTAAAGTGGAACAATTTTTATCACAGTCTGGGGAAATAATAAGGGATGATCAGAATATTGTTATATGGTCTTCAGTTTCTTATTTTATTTTCTATAAAATAAATAGGTTCCAACTATGTCCCCGGTATCCATTTAGGTTTATGAAGCAGATGGCCAAACTTGGCATTTTGTTACGTGGCAATAGCTAGTACCAAAGTGAATGAAGCTGGTGTTTTCTTTGCTATCTTTTTAGTCTACTGTTACAACACAAAATTAGAAGAAAAATAGTAGTGCACCCCTTGTTTTTCAGTTTCTTGCTTCATACAGCAGTAAGCAGCACAAAGGCTTAGCAGGAAGAGGCATCTCCTTGGTCAGCAGTGTAAAAACAGGAAGGAGGAAGTCTATTGCAAATCTGGGTTTACTGATTATCAGTTCATGTTTTGCTGCAGAGGATGTCCATTAACAGCCATCAGCGTGATCCATTGCTTATCCAGCATGAACAATGACGGCTGTAGTGCTGCTACTACAGAATATGGACCCTGCTTATAGGAAGTAATGTTAACTAACAAACTGTACTCAGCCCTTTCCTGCTCATAGAAACAGGATACTATTAGTGAGAACAATTCACAGAAATTGCACATCCAGGAAAATCAGGCAAGTAAAGCATAACAGCTAAACTAAGATTAATAAAATCTTTTCTCTGATTAGGCCACAGCTTGAGTTCTACGTTGTTCTGGCATGTAATGTGATCTTTTAAATAGAGTGATGAGATGTAATTATGAATAAGAATGGCAGAACTGGACCCTAGGTAGCTCCTGGCATTGAAAGGCTGCATAGGTTTTAAGAAATGTGTTTATTACCATAACTCCAGTTGAATTACAGGAAACACCTGGACATTATTTAATAAAGCTTTTTAGGGTGTATGCAGCAACCTATATGAAATTACTCCATGGAAAAATCCCTACAAAGTTTGCAGTTTGTGTAAACAGAAAATATCCTTGTATATTGTAGGACAAAGGAAGTTTCTGCAGGGTTTCCTGTGAAATTGCAGCTTAAATGGAGTGTGTCATACAGCATTGTGGTTAGGGATGCCATGGTTATAGTCACAATGACAGGTCTGTTTTAAGGGCAGAATCTTAATTTGCATGGTCAGTGGTTTGTGCTTGCATCGATCCTACTGAATCCATCGTGTAAATTTGAATTGCAAATATTATTTTATAACTTTATGTAATATCGGTCTCTTTTTTAAAATCAAATTAGAAGTGGAGGGAGAGGACAAACATCTACTTGGCCACTTCTTGCAAGGCGTGTATGGGAGCTAGCTCAGAGTGTCTCTAGCCTCAGTTCAAAATTGGCTTTGGTAGCAAGATTTGAATTGTAAAAACAGCATTTTCCACAAGCACAGTTTCTTAATTTGAGAGTTGGGTTTTTTTGGTTGTGTGTGCTTTGTTTTAACTATTACTTTGAAAAATGGAATAAAAATTGTGTGGCTGAATTTTTTTTTTTTTTTTTGTGACTTGGGTTAAGTGATCAAAGTGATCAGTTATAAATTTATTTTTCCCACAGTGCTAAATCTAAACTCTACAAATTAATCTTTTTTCTCTTGCATCCCTTGTAACAGAGAAGTTGCATGATCAGGCTTATGTTCCATGTCAAACTTGTACAACTAGTGTGCAGATATGTGTAATTCGTTGTCACAACATTCATGGAGATGTAACTGATTGACATTTACTAAGTGGTTATCAGTACCCTGAAAGGAATGCGTGTATACAGTTTTTAATTGCTTCATGTCTTGTGTAATCAGGAAATGAAAGACTTTGTGGCAATGCAGGCAGGGGTGGGGAACCTGCAATTCGTCCTAGAAATGGGACAGAACAGGATGGGCTACGGGTGTGTGGAAATGGTGGAAGGCGGCAAGTCATTAGTGAGGAGCTACTTCGTCTTGTAAAAAGATCGTTGTCTTTTTTTCAATTTTATGACATAGTTTTTTTGCTATTTTTTAAATAGGTGATCTGTTTTAAGAGTCTTTGCTGCTGTTAGAACCTGTTATTGTAAATGATTACTAGGAAGAGAATTGTTCACTGTAAAAACTTACAGTAATAAGCTCCATAAGCTCAGATGTGTTTCTCCTGAATATGGGTTGCAATAAAAAATTAAATTGTTGTCCATTTAAAAAACCAAACACATACACAGACTCCAAAACCTTCAAGAAATAATAGATTTTTTTTAAAACCCCAAAGGGATTTGTTAAATATTATTTTTTTTCTTTAGGTACTAGACAGTTTTAGTAATCATTTTTAATTGACAGAGTTATTTATTACCAACGAGGAATTAATATTATATTCTGAATCATTATTTTCTTGTGGAAGTGTGGAGCTTTTATTTTTAGTAAAATGAACTCTTCAAGTTCATTCTTGCTTGAAATCTCAGTACCTGAGCAGTTCTGCTTACAATTGAAAAGTTACGGCTATTGCCATAGATATAAGGGCAAAATTACTTTAGTTCTCATTCTGATTAGTCTTGAACTTTATTTTCCATGCTGAACTCCCAAGTAGTGGAAGTTGTGTTCAGGTTTTGGATTATTCTGATTTTCTAGTGGGAAGATGACGTTGATGGGAAGACTGGGGATGAGGAGGGAAAAAGCAAGTTTGAGGTGTTTGCTGAACTCTCAAAAATATTTTTAGGCTCTTCTCCTTTTATACTTCCTAGTCTACATGCACTTCTTTTGCCTACCTTTCCAGCAGTCCGGTCAATGTCTTAAATTAACTTCTGGGCTTATGACTTTTTTGGCCTGTAACTTTTTGTTTCACTTCTCTTTGGTGAAATGCTGGTCCTCTTTTAATCCCGTTTGCACTCAGGTGTTTAATGGCATGTGTCCTGATTGCATGAGTAGAAATTATTTACATGAAATGATGGAAGAAATATGTTTTTGAAGCTGCACGGTAACCATTTGTGAAGAGATGTATGGTTAGTGGCTTGGAGTAATAATGCATATGTATGGAGTTGTCCTTATAGAATAGAATAAATTATTTGACGATAATTGATTTTTAAAAAATTATTACAATTTTGTGAAGTTATGGAATTCATGGCAGGTTAAGTTTGTGATTCTTGGCTGAATTTTAGCTTTTCGGAGAGTAGCCTTTTCGCTTACTCAGCGATTGGTGTTTTTCTGCATAGGATGGTGCCCTCTGGTGCTTCCACAGATTTTTGCATGTAAACACAGAAAAATTGTCAATAAGACCTATTAAATGTGTGTTTTTCATATTTTGTTTCAGTTTTGAAAAAAAAAATTAGGGAGGTTTTTTATGGTATAAAGTAACCTTGTTTGATTTTCTTCAGTTGGAAAATGGTTGCATATCTGAAAATTCTCCTTCATTTTTTTATTGAGATCTGAATTCACATCTGTTTGTGTTTGTCTTTCTCCCTTCAGCCCAACTGGTAAGAAAAGATTAAGGTAAAAATACCTGTATTGCAATAAAATTGAGCCAGTGACTAGACATCTTTCTCCTTTAGGTTAAGCTGTCTCTGACTGTTCCTAGTTAATTTTTTTCCTATTTTGAGTACTTTTTGCACTGTCTTGTATTTACCTAGACTGGCATTAATATGACTTATATTGTCCAGTTGTTGGGATGACTCAGAAAAAAAAGTCTCTCTGTCTATGTACAGAGTTCTGGGAAATATAAACAAATAACCTGCTACACATTACCAGAAAAATCCTTCAGCTCTGCTTGTGCTCTTCGGGGGTGCCCTTATTTGCAGTACTGATGTCTAACTAGTCACTCAAGTTAATACTCTCTCATTTCAGATTGAAAATTCAGATGGTATGTTGTGGGTTGTTTTTCTTTTGTGCTGAAATCAAATACAAACTTCTGTCTTCAACATCAGTGATTTTCTCCTTTTTTTTTTCCCCAGTTTGAAAACTCATACTGAGAAAAAGCTTACTCTTCGGAGTGTCATGGTGTGGATCAACCACTAGTAGTCCGTAGGTTCCTGTAGCTGTATAGATCACAGGTTGAAAGCAATTGTAATACAAACTGATCATGTCTTTCAGTTTTGCTCAGTTCAGATTTGTGCTATATTTCAGACCACAAGCATCCACTTCAGGGGCCCATAAAGCTGAAGAGGATCCTTGGGGTTCTTCATTCAGAAGTGTATAAATGTAAATAAAAATTGAACGAACTATGCATTACACATGTAAAACTTCTCTTGATAGCCTAGACATGTTTACCCCTTTTTATGACACTTCCCACTGACGTGTGGGAAGCAGCTTAAAGTGAGAGAAAGATTTTTAGGATAGACATAATTGCATGTGGTAGTTGTCTCCTGAAGAAATGTGTCTGGAAGGGTTACCACTTCCTCACTGTCTTCCTGACAGAACTGTGTGTGTGTGTTGTAAATTTTGTTCATTTTGTCTTGTAATTTAAAAGAATTAGCTATAGGATGCTTTCAGGATTGTGTGTCTCTCTCCAAGATATTTCAGTATGTTTATTTGTCTGCCTGATAGTTTAACTCTGAAAAGTGCAAAATTGCTATCAGGATTGCTTGCAGCGCCATAACCTGTTGAAATGTATAACTTCAGGTAATTATTCAAAGGTAGCAATTACTTTATTTAAATAAGTGTAGGTAATTTTTGAAGTGTATGGATGGAAAATAAGCTTCAGTATCAGAAATAAATTGTACTGTACTTTGTGAGATGCTCCATAATAGGTAAACTAGGCGTGCATCACCTCAGTTGTGTTTGCAGTTTTGAGAAAAAGCCTAGTCTCTGTCCATGGCCAGAGATGGCATGGCTCTCTCAAGTACACTTACACTTCCAAAAAGGGCAGTGCTTTAGGTCAGACTTCCTTCTGAAGCCTCTGAAATACCATGTGTATAGTATCCTGAGAGTACAGCGTCTTAAGAAGGTTAGTAAACTTGTTTAATTTGTCTTCTTCACACCTAAATCAGACAGTTGTGATACAAAGTGTGAATTTCCTCTAAGTACTGTGAGGATTTATTTCTTTAAAGGTAAGCGGTTCTGTCTCAGTTTTTTCACTAGTGTGCTGAAGAGGGTTGATGTGTCGTTGTTTCCACAAGATGGAGCTGTCCACATATGTAATTAATGTGGAATTTATACTACAAGGGAATTGTGAGGAGCTATGTCAAAATACTGCTTTAGATCACAGATCACTGTTTTGTTAGTGTCCCTGCAGAAAACAGTGTAATGTAGAACATAAAATAGAAACTTATTTTAATAAGGTAGGCTAATCTTGTGGTTAAAGCAGTGCATTGGGACTTACACAGTGTTGATTTCTTCCTCCTCAATTTTAAACATTTATTCCCTGTATGATTTTGAATTAAATATTGTGATAATACCCCCGAGAATTGTCAATCAGTACTTTATTTATCATCATTAAACTGGAGTATGACTAGTTTTAATACTGAGAAAAAATAATAAATACTGATTCTTATAACAGTGAATACGATATTGCCTATGCTATGTCATATGTGCTTCCAGAATTTCTGGCTTTGTTGTCTGGAATAGTTTGATAACATTTCGAAGAGAAATTTCGTGATTGGAAATTATTTCCCCCTCTCAGTATTTTAACAGCATGTCTGCTAGACTTGGCAGATATAAAATTGATTAAATGGTATCAAGACATCCTAAGCCAGTAATCGTGGGCTGTGCTCCTTCCCAGCTTCTCCTGCACCTGCAGACACTGTCAAAGCATGATGTTGAAAAGTCCTTGACTGTCCTGGCAACAGCTATTAACAGCAGTATGTTATCAACCTTCTGAGCACAAATCCAGGCCAGGTTGCTGCTTCTCTCTCCAGCCAGCACCGGGTTCTGGGTGAGGTGTTTTCCACTGGCAGATGTGAGTCACTCATGGTCTTCCAAAACAGCCCTTTAAACTGCAATTCTCCAGGGCAGTCTTGAAGGGATCTCTTTCAAGCAGTCTGTCAGGAACCTCAGAAAGAGAGACTGACTGTCACACATTTGCTCCTTCCAGCTGTCATTTCGAACTGTGGTGGTGGAAAGGGTGAGGGCTGTATTCCCCTTTGTGAATGACTTAATGGGTCAACAACCTTGTATTTTCCCTTGGTGCACATTGGAGGCAAGAGCCTGCCTTTCCATACCATAGCCTCATTTTCTCGTCAATCATAAGGAAAAGGGGGATATCTAGGGAATATTTTATTGAATAGATTTTTCCCTGAGAAAATCTCTGTAGCAAGCAGGCTATCAGGAATTGGCTTTCTTCCTTTGGCATGTAGGACAGCTTATTACCCTTCTCCTTTCTCTAACTTCAGTTGCCTCTCTGAGTAGAATGTCCAAGGTCAAAAGGAGCTCAAAAAGGATGAAGAATTTAGTTACAAGAGTCTTTTCAATCTCTTCTGTACCCTTTTCTTCCTTGAAAGGTCAAGTTCTTGTCAGACACTTAGCTGTAGGTTTGTTGAACAGGTGATGACCCCGGATCTTGGCAGAGCCCAGCTATCTGATTAGAAAAGAGGATCTTGGGAAGCCATACTTCTCTGAGAAGACGAGTAGGGAAGTACTTTCTCTCTACTCAGTTTTAGAGGCTTTGACTGACTTTTGTCTGGGCCTTGTACTTAAGACTGTACTTCTACAAGCAACATTGAGAAAACCATTGGAACTTCAGCCTTTGCACCCTGCCCAGTCTGAAGATTTAAAATTTTTTTTTTAAAGCAGCTTCTCCCTGTGGATTTCTGGAGAAAACTTTGTAATTATGAAAGGAAATTAGAGGCTAAAAAAAAAGCAATGTGAAGATTTTTGATCTGATTTTTTTGAATGCTTGTAGTTTGCAGCACAGACATGCTTGTGTGTATACGACTGTATCATCCTCATATTGCTGCTCTCATTTTATCTGAAAAGGTACTTCAAAAATTACCCGTCTTTGCTCTGTTGCTGTGTCACGTTATTAATCCAATTTTGGAACTGCCTTTGCTTTAACTTTATTGGGAGACTTCATACCTTTGATTTCCAGTACAGTTCTCCGTAATAGCTCTTTTCTTCCTTCCTCTGTTGAAGTCTAAAGCTTTGAATTGCCTCCATCTCCTTTGCTCACTATTGTGCTTGAGCATTTTTCTGTGCAGCTTTCTCTTTCTGATGCAGCTTAACATGCAAAACCGATAATTTCTCCTGGAGTCATGTTTCCTGGTTGAGGTTTATAATGGTACTATTCGAACAGTTAGTAAAATAAACCAAAAGACCTTATTTTACCCATTCCTGAAAGTAGGATCCCACGAAGGTAGCAGCTGTAGGTGCGTCCGTGTCGTGGTTTTGCTTTGGGAGACATCGGGCGCAGGCAGGAGGAGGCAGGGAGCAGTAGGGATTGCCTTCCGCCAGGGGTCCAGCTGCTTCTGGACCGTGCTCCAGTCGTTCTGGGTGGAAGTATCCAACCCTGATTTAGCTGGATAACTCTGATGTTAGGAATACCAGAAAAGCAAATTTGTATGTTTGCACTTATTTATATTTAGCAGAGAGTGGAATTTGATGGAAAAGTGATCCATGCTATTCGAGATGGTTGGAGAAACTGATTCTTTTGTACCCGTATTTGAGCATTAGGGCATAAATAACAGACCAGTGAGACTCAGGTCAACCATGATGTAACTGGTTAAGCACCTGGATTAATGCCATAAGGGCTGGGTTCAGTTCTCAGTTTTGCGCCATCTCTTTTAATGCTGATTTTGCTGGAGTGGATCACAAATGATGCCACCGTAACATCAAGTTTGCATCTTTTATTTTCGTTTTAAGAGAGTGATTTCAATAAAGATCCTTGCATACTATTTTTGACTAGGGGAAAAGTAAACTTTGATTTCCTTATTTGTATTTAACAGGTCTGTGTATGATGACCAACCAAATGCACATCAGAGGTTTATGGAAAAACTAGATGCCTGCATACGTAACCATGACAGGGAGATAGAAAAGATGTGCAATTTTCACCATCAGGGCTTTGTGGATGCCATTACAGAACTTCTTAAAGTTAGGGCTGATGCAGAAAAATTAAAGGTAAGAAACTAGTTTTCCAGAGTTTCATATATCGTTGTCTTTGAATTTAAAAGAAGGAACTTGACTCTTTCACTGAAGAATAAGAACTTAGTGATTATCATATACGCTCTGATGTTTGCAACGGTTTTAAAAAAGTGGATTATTTAGGATTTGTGGTTAGAGCTGTGTTGCTTGATCCAGTGATTTACATTTACAAAATTGAATAATTTATTAGGTCTAATTATGATTTTTTTTGTTGTAATATACATTTTCAGAAAATGTTATAAAAATTATTTTGCCATTTTTAGAGGCTTTCTTAGAAAGTAAAGAATAATAAATAGTAAACCCAATTTCTCTTGCATAGGTCTTTTTCTAATCATGTATTTATATGCCAGACTTTAAAAAAATCTAAAATCTTGATTGGAACAATAAAAATACTGCAATTAAGCATGGAAAATAAATTTTCTTTACTCTGTAATGAGTAGGTGAGTAGATGGAATTAATAGTTTTAGTTAGAAATGAGAACTAAGATTTACTCCCAAATCAGAACGCAGAATAGTGAATTATGAGATCCATCCCTTTTAGCTCTCTTTACACTTTTGAGAGCAAAATATGCACACCAGACAGAATGAGCATAGTTCATCGGAGGTTATGATTAGAAGAGCATTATATAAAGGATATTCAGATAACAAGAGACCAAATACAGCGTCAATGAGGTCATTGAGCATCTTTGTTCAGAAATTAATGAGATTTTTAATAAACTAGAATGTGCTTCCTTATTATGATGACCTAATGAGTCACTTACTATGTGGGAAAATCTGAGGTCGAGCTTTGCCTGCACCTGCAGCATTAAAATGTTGCTGTGGTTTGGAGATTTCCACGTTTGATGTTAATCAACCACCCAGTGTTTGCATTCAGCAAAGTATGAATGTTTAATTACCATAAAATGCAATCACCATTTCTTACAGACAATGAATGGCCCATAGAGCTCATTGAGGTTATCAAAAAGGGACCAGTGGTCAATTGGGTCAATGATTTGAATTGTTTGACAGACCTACAGAAACAAGGAAAGTTCAAAAATCCCAAGTAAATTTGAGAAGTTTGCCACAGAATCTGTTAGAAAGAACTGTCATAAGTAATTGAAGTTAACAAAAGCCCTTTGCGATCAAAAGTTCAAGTTCAAGCTGTAGAGTTAATTTGAATTTGCATTTCTTTGTTCTAAGTTTCTCATGAAGCATGATCTGATTACAAGGGTGAGCAGTCACATCAGGGCAATATATGCATATTTGTCTAACAAAGGTGAAATTATTTTTAAGGTCCAAGTTACTGATACCAACCGAAGGCTTCAGGATGCTGGGAAAGAGGTGAGAAAATGGTGCTTCCTATATGGACATTATGAATATTTGTAGCAAATTAAACTTATTTGCATAATTTACTTGTGTTTTTCTTTGTCCTTTTTTTTTTTTTTTTTTTTTTTTTAATTCTCTAAGGTGATAGCCCAAACAGAGGAAATCATCCGATGTAGAGTTCAGCAACGGAATATTACGACAGTTGTGGAAAAACTACAGTTGTGTCTTCCAGGTGAGTGACTTGTAGCTAAATATGATGGCAAATTAAATACGGTAAGCCACAGTAGCCAAAATGCAAAAGAGTTTTATGGTCCTGTAACATCCATTTTAACAAAAGAATTAGCAGCTTTTAAAAATATGTCAACAGGGACGTTCCATGCCACTTTGTGCGAAGACAGTGAGACAGATGTAAATGATGCAAACAATGTAGCCATATACAGTTTTAAATGAAGAAATATTTTTAATATGGTAAACAATAAATTTGTTGTTTAAGAGGGTGTTTTTTGCGGTCTGAATTCTATGGAAAACACTAATGATTTCATTTCAATCTTGCATTTTTAGCTGTGTCATTCCAGCCTTAGGCTTTTTTTTTTAAAAAAACATAAGGGCTCTAAATGATGTTTCAGAAAGGTAATATTGTGGGATTGCACACAGCTCTGTAAGGGTTTTTATCCTCTTTGTGATACTGGAGTAAAACAGATTTGAGAGTTTTTCTTTGTAAAGTCTTGTTGTTGACTTGTTATAGTTACAGTAGGTGGTACTGTTGCCATTTAATAGAGACAGGTCATAGATTGGTAATGCAGATAAAGTTATGGTGTGTAGTAAGTGAACGAATATGCTTGATATAGTGTCTACTGTTTTGTTTAATTGTAATTATTTTTCTTTTAAAAGCTGTTAAGAGTTGAGTTCCTTTGTCTTTCTTAACTGCATCTAGAATTTTTTTTTTTGCTAGTTCTATCACATTTATGTTACAGTAGGAATTAAAGATAAGATTGATTAAGATAAATTTAGCATATTATTTTCTATGCTTCATTTTGTACTTTAAAGTATATATTTTCCTCTTTTGTTAACTAAAGCCATGATAAGCTCCATGGGTTAATCTGCTTGTTTTTATGCAGTTCTGGAAATGTACAGCAAACTAAAAGAACAGATGAATGTAAAAAGGTGAGTTAACTTATTTCTATGGGTAAAATATAACATTTGTAAGTAAACTGATAGAAGAGTGAACACTAATATAGACAAATCAGTGTTCTAAGTCTTGTAGCTTGGTACATGTAGTCTTCTTTTCGTAATACCTTGTCTGTGTTTCAAGAATGTCACTGCAAGAGAACAAATACTTCTAGGAGCTTAGTGATTGCCATGAAAAATAATGTCTACTTAAATAACCGTGACATGCAGTGGAATTATGATTGTAAACTGTGAAGTGTATTTTTTTAATACTTGAAACAGTTTAAGAAGCAAGAATAATAAGATCCTCAGGGAGTAAATATTTTTCAGAGTACATTAATACCTGATTATCATGATGTATTTAAATCAAATTCATAATGCAAGGAAAAAGGACTTTTCACTCCATACACCTTTCTTTAGACCTGTCTGGTATCCCTGTGCAATCTTCTGTGTACATGGGACTATGAACTGTGATGTGGTTTGGGGTTTTTTCCCTCTGTGACAAGTTGACTTGTTAAAAAAAATGAAAACCATAATAAAAATAAATTTCTAGAATAATGGTTTCTGACTAGTACGTGACCAGTTGGTCCTTACTCTGCTGTGTCTTGACTTCCCATCTCTTCAGAGAGCCACTCATTGCTGCAGTAACCCCGCAATCCCCAGTTCTCTCTCTGCAGCAGCTTGGCTGCCCTTGCCCTGCTGTTGCTGTTACCCCGTCCCTGGAGCTGATGCTGCCGCCTTGCACCTCATGCACACCCACCCCGGGAATACTGCTGATGCTCTTCTTCCTGATTTCTACAGTATCATTGCCACCTTCGTCCCTTCCTGCTTTTCATACAGCCTCAGTCAGCCGATTGCTCTGTGTCTTCCCTTGCTGGATTCATGATCATTGTCATGGCCCCTTTGTGTGCCTGTCACCACTGCAGCTAGCTCCTGCTAAACAAGTCTTTCTGGAGCTGACTGTTTCCATTTCGAACTAGCTATGCATAGTTAGGTGTCTACAGGGCTACTGTGTAATCTAGATTTACTTTTGGACTGTTTGTCTGCATTTCTCTTGTCTGGGTAGCCAACACCTCCCGCCATACTGCTGGACATCTGAAAATCCTCAACAGCAGCCACTGCATATGAGTAAATCAGCTCTAGAGCCTGTGTGCAGACATGTCCAAAATGCATCTGATAGAATCACAGAATGGTTTGGGTTGAAAAGGACCTTAAAGATCATCTAGTTCCAATCCCCCTGCCATGGACAGGGACACCCTCCACTAGCCCAGGTTGCTCAAAGCCTCGTCCAGCCTGACCTTGAACACCTCCAGGGATGGGGCATCCACAGCTTCCCTGGGTAACCTGGGCCAGTGCCTCACAACCCTCACAGTAAAAAAATTTCTTCTTCATATCTAGTCTCAATCTACCCTCTTTCAGTTTAAAACCATTATCCCTCATCCTATCACTACACTCCCTGGTAAAGAGTGCCTCCCCATCTCTCCCGTAGGCTCCCTTTAGGTACTGGAAGGCTGATCTACTGTACACATCAGATTGCAGCAAATCTTATGCGTCTTTCACAGTGGTATATGTGCTACATGACACCTGTGCACACATGCTGTCTGGGAGGTTTTCTGCAGAAATACAACAGCTTTAAGAATAACCTAATAGCTATGACACTATGTGGTCTCTTATTACAAATCCAAACTTGCTAGATGTCAACCAGTGTGGTAGATCTTATAAGCTTGACTACTACATGCTACTTCCTCTGAGCAGGACACTGGTTTGACGTCTGCTTAGAGTAACTGGAAGCATATTGTTGCAGTGCTCTTGGAGCAGCTCAGCAGACAGATGTAAACAGTCCAGCACCCTCTCTGGGGTCTGGCCAGATGACAGACCACAGGGTGTGCTCTCTGAATGGCACTGTTTCCTTCTCCAAGGTGGTCTGTAGAGTGTGTTATGTTTTGCATGTTGAAAATACGGGAATGCTGGGATCAAGCCCTGTGTTCTGCCATTCCCTGGCTCTATCGGGGAAGACAGGCAGCATCCTGGTTTTAGAATTGTAAGGGAAGTTATGGTTTCTAATATCATCATGGAGAGGTCACTTAGGTGAGATAAAATTGCAGATGGCTTTTAGCATTTTGACTCCATGTTTGCTAGTAGTTTTGTAGGGTCCACTGATGGTTGATGTGCTTTCTGAGAAATCTCTTTACATCTAAAACTAGATTTCTGTTATTTAAGAGATTCAGATCTGATAATTTTCCTCTGGAAGAAGTTGCCAGACAGGAAGTCTTAAAAGTCAAAGGACAGTCTGCTGAATTGAGGGGTTTGGGCATGTCATTGTCATACCATAAAAAGATCTAAGGGAGAGGAGAGATGCTGTAGCTTTGATGTGCCGTACCTTGAAATCACATGGAGTGCAGAAGGTTTAGACTCTGCTGCAGGCTGCTCCTCCAGCTCAGATATCTCTTTCATTAGCTATGCTACAGTTACTACTTTGCCTGTGACTTACAATTCCCCATAATACAGCCTAGAGGTGGCTATGCCATGGAACTTTAAGGTAATTCAAATGCTAGTTTTCTTGTGGCTTAGCAGGCAACAAATCCAAAGAGTGAGTCTATCCTGGCCTTTATCACTAAGTGATTGAGCAATAGCGAGGACATCCCTAGCATCAGTGCAAAGACCTGATAGCTGATGTGTGCAGATACCAGGTACAAGGAATTTGAAAACTGACCTTCCCAAGTTTTGCTGTGAAGCTTTCTTAGAAGAGCCAGAGAGAGCAGCGCTCACAATCCCTGTTTTAACAAAACAATCAGGAATGTTTATTTTAGGCAAAGATAGTTTTTCTCATAAACCTTCACTGAGGTTTTTCAATGCAGCGAAGTTTCATTGGTCTTTTTAAAAAAAACCTCTTTTCTTTTTACTTTCTCTGCGTGCAGCCTTTTAGAAGGTATTTTCATTATGCCATTGTCTTACGCTCTTGTACTGTGCATTTCTAACGTTTAAAGGAAGGGAAGAAGAAAGTGTGGATATTCTATGTTTTTGGAGGATGGTTGTTTTAGGATAAAGATTGGAATTCCATTTCCTTTTCTCCATGGCAGACACCTTTTAAGATAATGCAGGATTTGGAGTTTGGAATACATACTGGTTTATGCATATGGAATTGAGGTTTACTGAGGAGTCCAAAAAGCCATCTATTGATAGCAACTTTTGGTCTCTATGAACATGGACTATGTTTGAACTGATGACCTAGAGGTGAAAGGCTCTGTGTCCTGTTTATCTGTCTCCTGAGCCATGCATAACACAAATTGACAAGAACTATAGTTGTGAAAGGAAGTAACTAGAGAATCTGCTCTAAACAGACACAATTGGCTTGAAAGAGTTGTGGAGGGCTTAAAGTCTTAGCTGAAGAAGCACAAGGGAGAGGTGTGGTTTCTCCAGTGCTCTTCAAAACACCTAGTGGGGGCTATGCATTTAGACTGAACAAACTAGATCCTTAATTTTAAGTCAGAGATAAGTTCATCACATTTTATACAGCTCTATTACCTGGCTTGTGCATTTGGATTTTGATATGTGTCTCTGGAGAAAGTTCCCAGCTGCTTCGAGAGATTGTGGTATAACTGGGAATTGCTGGAGCTGGTGTTTTTGCTAGTGTTCTTCCACAATGAATAAAACCAAAAATAAAACCCCAACCTACCATACAACAGAAATAATTAAATAAATCAATCTGCTGAGGTCTGCTGAGGTTTTTTTGGCTTTTTGCCCAAAAGACTTGGATTTGTTTTTTGACCTTCCTTATAAGCTTTCTTCCAAACTGCGGGAAAGGCAGTCGATTAGTTTTTTAGTTTACTAAGTCTCACTGAGACAGTCATGCAGCCTTTCTCTGCATAAACTTTCCAAGCATTTACAAAAATTCATTTTTCACACAGCAACTCTTTAATCTGATTTTCAGAAATATTGAGCTTTTAGACACACTTTGCAGAAGTTTCAGAGTTAGTAGTGGCTTGATCTCAGTTCATGGTCCCTTGGAGCAACTGATAAAATTGGTATGCTGGGGAAGTTTAAAAATTAGATTTAGAATTGTTAAGGCAACTAGATTTAAAAACAAAAGAAATAAAAATATTTTCCTGTGGTGAAAGCTTTTCAATTGCAGTTTCAATATGTCATCTTCAAGATCTCTGTGAATGTGACTTTTCCACAGTATTATTGAAAAATTCCAATGAGCCCCCTAAAACAAAAAGTTTTTCATATTTACTTAATAGAAATGTAGTAAGCATGAATATACAGTATTTGCCTCTGAGGAAGCACAGATGTTGAAGAACAACCTTATTTTTTCTTTGTAAATTAAGTTTGTTTCGTTCATTAAAATAAAATGAGAATCTTAAGGTTATTGTCTCTTCTCTTGGTTTTTTCAGCAATTTTGGGACATGACTGCACGTTTCTTTACTCAAAAGGCTTGTGTACAAATGCATTATTCTCAGTAAAATTCACAGCCTTTAGGTTCATCTTGGTCCTGTCCTGCATAGCTTCTTGACTGCTCTAGTTAACTTGAGTGGGCTTTTTTAGTAAGTTAAGGTATTTCTCTTAACTGCCTCCAAATGACATTCCTCTGGTAAACATCTTAAAAGTTCTCTGTCATTTAAAACATAAGTCAATACTTTGTGTACACTAAAGTAATGGTCACTTTATTTTTCTTTTGGACTTTTTGTGTGTTGGTGTTTCAAATTCTAATACAGACCTGACTACTCTATGCCTGGGACTTGGACATTTTGTAAAACACCAGCTTAATTTTATAATAAGATGATGCAAAAGACTAATATTAATCTTCTGGGGGCTTTTTGTTGTATTTTTTATTTGTTTGTGTGGGGTTTTTTTCCTGCTTCTTGCTGGTTTTAGAAGTTTCCATTTTTATAATTTGGAGAGGTTAGTAAAATCCTTCTTACAGTTTTCTGGTTCTGATGACAAGATGGATCAGTTCTGGACAGTCATCGTATGATCTCTATTGGTGTTTCGAACTTGTGTGTTCAGTTTCAAAGCTTACATTATAAATTTTGCATTGGGGAACATATTCTTACAAGATTAGTTCAGAAGAATAGACAGAGGACTGCTATATTTATATAAAAAATAACTTTGAAGATACTTCTTTAACTAATTTATAGTCAAATGGGCAATCTTTACCTTCTATGATTGATAATATATGATGGGAACTAATAATATTGTCAAAATCTTCAGCATTGAGTTAAATGTATGGAATATTTTTAAAGGAAAATATACAAATATATCATTCTATGAAATGATATGCAAAACTTTTTCGTTTGCATCCTGAACTGCAGATGACCTTCAAATTAATAACACTTCAGTGCTTTATCAGAACAGGTGTTAAAAAGGCAAGGTCCTGAGCTCCATGTATGTATAATTAGTAAGGGACTCTCAGATGGATTTAAAATGGATTATGTTAATTCTGATCTTAGAGACAGCAGTCAGTAACCTTCCAGATGAACTAACAGTGTTCTGATAAGCTGATCCGTATAATTTAAATAAAAACCTTTTATATGGTTTTGATGGTATTATGGTTTTATTCCCCAGAAGTCTCACCATGTGGCACTCTTGGTCATTTACTATTTTAAAAACCCAAAATCCCCACACATAAGACCCTCAGCCCCCTTCTTATCTGTAACATTCCCATCACCTTGTGTATGTTTTATGTAAACCAAATATATAATAAACAAAAGGTCCTAATTTACACTTGAAACCTCTTTATTTGCAGTCTTCTGAAAGAAGTTGTGTTCTGGAATAAAATAAAATATTTTTCCCATCCTCCAGCTATGCTGAATGGTTAGCTTAGAAATGTCTTGATTGAGAAAGTTCAAAACAATGTGTTTATTTCAGAATGGAACAAGGAGTTATGACTGAAGTATTAATAATTTATCACTGCTTGTCTACAGAAGGGGAGCCAGCAGCTTGAACTGTATTTCAGTTTGAAAGTGTTTACACTCTATATCTACAAAGTAATATCCAGAAGGAAAAGAACTGGAAAGGACACTTTTCTAGGTTTTCTTGAACATTTGAAGGGACTTTACTCATATTCAGATTTTTCCTTTCAAAATGATTTGGTAATTTTCCAATACTGATTGTGGAAGACTTTGAGGAAGAAAAAGGAACTAAGGTTTTAATATGAAAAGCTAAAAATGGGCTAAGGATATTACTCTGTATGTGCGGAAATAAAGGGTTGGAACGAACAGCAGGTTAACTCAGTCTGATGTCAGTTTTTCTACTTTTCCTCTTCAAGACCAAGCTTAGAAGGCATCGGTTCACCTTATTCTGTTATTTTCCAAACTAAATGCATTTTTCCAAAAGCTTCCTGGGCTGAGTGGCTGGGAAGAATATTACATAAAGGAAAATTACTGTCCAGTCTACAACTAATTGCTGTCCTGTTCATGTTTAAACTGTCTGCTGCACCTCTCTTTAAAATATTGTTGACATTACAGATTTGTTGATCAAGGTGTTTCTGTTTATTGCCTTCTTAGGTTAGCATCTATCCCAGAATTGGCTCACTTCTGTTTTGCTTCATCTTTTCAATAAAGTAAAAATTTTCACAACCCTTCTGCCTTAGGAGCCTGTGTGACATTTGAAAACAAAATAGAGAAGGGTATTGACTTCAGGACAGGCATATAGGAGCCTGGCTCAGCTCTGAATCACCTGCTTGTGGTGTTCATCCCTCTACTGATTATAAGAGGAAGCATGGAAAACCAATTTCCATCAATTAAAATTTCCTTCTTGAAATGTTTCCCTAAATAGCTGAAAGCATCCAAATTTTACTTGTATGCTACAGGCCTGAAGTTGATAAATGGTTTTAGCAAGTAAGTCTTGGCTACAAAACCCCTGTAACCTGTGAGAGAACTGAGAGTGAAGAAAGGTAAATAACTGTAGTAATAGATAGAGTTGATGTGTTAGTATTTGGTAGATTTCTGATGTCAAAATTGTTTGAGTAATTTTTTATTTTGAAGTTAAATAACTTTTTATGCTTAGTTTTAACTTGAGTATTTCTTTAAACTCATTGTAAAATTTCACAACGTAGTTGTGAATGTACTGTACATCTGCAAAGTGTATGGATGCTAGAGGAAGTATTTCTTGGTGTTTTACTTTTTCCACCTCTTAGGCCATATCTTCCATATTTCTGGTACAAATAGTCCGTAGGCTAACAGAACACAGAAGAATAGAGAAAATTATGGAGTCTTTGTTGTTTTGGTTTTTTTAAAACCTTCTGACCTTAATGCTTGTTCAAAGTAGTTTTCTTGGTGGGATGTACCGTATTTTGTCAGAAAAGTAAATAGATTCATGGTTTACAGCAAAATATTATATATTGCTGGAAAAAAACATTGCTTGAGATAAGTGTATATGTGCTTTTTCCAGCTAAGGATGGTGGAAAGAGGGTGAGTGTGGATATGTGTATATGTTCACATATGCCTAAAGAAGGCAGATAATACAGACACTTTTCCAAGATTTTTTTCATTGTTTGGCACATATACTGCCATGTTGGGTGATTGGCAATTTGTGTTTCAGAAAAAAGAACTCATAAAAAACCCTAATAAATCCAATCTAGAAGGGAAGATAATTGTTATGACTTCAATGCCTCCATTCTGCAAGCTGCTCCATGTGGTGTTAGGGATCTATTGATCAGAACAGCTAATACCATAGGAGCCTACTTAAAATTTTTACTTAACTGACTCACTCTGACAGTTCATTGTTTTTTTCCAAACTAAAGCATTATATGGATGACCTTTTGTTTCTTTTTTTTTCTAAGAACAGAGTCATTTCATTAGATATATATTGATTGCATGTATGATATTGATATCCTATATTTGATAAACAAAGTATGTTATTAAAATTTGATAAGAAGCTACATAATTTGATTTTAATCTCTTTGTAGATACTATTCTGCTTTAAAAACAATGGAACAGCTGGAAAATCTGTATCTTCCTAGAGTTAGCCAATACCGTTTTTGCCAGATAATGTTAGAAAATCTGCCAAAACTGCGTGAAGAAATAAAAGAAATATCCATGTCAGATCTCAAGGATTTCTTAGAGAGTATTCGAAAGCATTCTGACAGAATTGGGGAAACTGCCATGAAGCAGGTAAGCTGACAACAGGATGGCTCCAGTCCTGTTATCTACTGAAAATATCACTGTCAATAGTCGCAAGTTAGCCCAAAAAATTTGTCTAAGGATTATAGTCATCACACAGAACTTTGAGTAAAGATGGAGAGCTGTGAAATGCTTGCTAACATCTTGGGTAGTTTCTTATCCTGGGCATGAAGTTGTCAATTCTAGCGATCCCTGGCTAACACAGAAAGCAGCAGCGTGGCACCACAGTAGCATCAAACTTTCCTTCAAAATTTGTATCTGTCCTACACAAGAAGTAGTTTCCTTCCTTGGAAAGGAAGAAGAAATGCTGTATATCTCAAGTTGCAAAAAATAGTGAAATACACTACAGACGATAGAGGGCAGAGGTCTAAGGTGAGAGCCAGGGTAAGACTGGGACAGCTGGAGCCCTTGCCTGTTCCATCACAAAATAATCTGCCATTTTGAAGCACTGGTACTGGGCAAGCTTTAAAACAGTTAATGCTTTTAAATTTATTTGGAGAGCAAGTAAAGTTTTTATTTGATTTTTTATTGGACAGAGTTCAGGTTGGTTTGCCCTTTTGTCATCTAAGGTTCTTGTAAAATGCAGTTTGAAACTTAATCTCAAGATTATACTGTGCTACCTTGTTGCTTTTCTTTCTATAGTAAGGACTATGTAGTGCATTTGGCTTCTGCAGCTGACTGCTCACTAAGGCTTAGCTGAAAGCAGCAAACAAATGGCTGGAAACTGATAATTGTACTTCATAGAATCATAGAATCATAGAATGGCCTGGGTTGAAAAGGACCATAGTGATCATCTAGTTTCAACCCCCCCGCCATATGCAGGGCTGCCAACCACTAGACCAGGCTGCTCAGAGCCACATCCAGCCTGGCCTTGAATGCCTCCAGGGATGGGGCATCCACGACCTTCCTGGACAACCTGTTCCAGTGTGCCACCACCCTTTGTGTGAAAAACTTTCTCCTAATCTCTAACCTAAACCTCCCCTGTCTTAGTTTAAAACCATTCCCTCTTGTCATTCCCCCGTCATTTTAATATTGATTGTTTGCAATTTATGGTCAAGAAAATTGCTAATTACTTTTTAAATTTTTTCTATCTTTAAAATTGCATTCTGGGGATAAGGGAAAAATGCTACGGAAACTAGCTATTGAACTAATTTATCATCCCAAATCTATTAAGGACAAAATCATCAGGTGTAGGCTGACGACACATATCTTGCAGTTAAACTAATGTGCATTCAATAGCACCACCGGTTTTTCGTGTCATAGCATATACTCATCAGTGATGAAACTTGCATTACATCCCTCTTTATTGGTACTACTTTTAAAACAGGCACAGCAGCAGAAAACCTTTAGCACCACTCTTCAGAAGCAGAATAATGTAAACTATGGTCGGAATATGCATTTAGGTAGAAGCAGAATTTTGGAATCCAAGAATGAAATGACAATGAAGCGAACGTTTGAAGAAGATGATGAACATGAAGAAGAGGTAACTTTATACTAGTCAGTATGTCTTATTTAAAGTGATTTTTCACAGAATCTTAGGATCAGAATGGCCTGGTTTGAAAAGGACCTTAAAGATTATCTAGTTTCAACATCGCTGCTATGGGCAGGGTTGCCAACCACTAGAGCAGGCTGCCCAGGGCCCCATGCAGCTTGGCCTTGGGTGTCTGAATTGAATTTTTGTAGGTTTATTGAACAAAACTTGTAGTACACTGTCTGTAGATGGTCAGTGTTAGGAAGGACCAGAGAACATCTTCAAGGGACACCAGTCCAGATCAGCATTTTAGGGGGAGAAAATAGTGCCAAGATATTAGTTGTATTAATGCTAGCTTTAACATCATGTTTGGGGACACTCAAACTTGTAATTATTCTAGAATTCAGTTGCAATTTACATTATATAGTACTTGCCCACTGCTGATGATATGTGGCCCACTGGAGTATTCTGCTGTTGCTAAAGCCAGCTTTTCTGTGTTGAGGACTTCAGCTTGTATTAGAATGCTTTCAGCTATCAAATACTCAGTATTCCTAAACTGAATAAAACAGCAAGTATTTAGACCTTTAAATGTGGTGCTCTGAAAACACAGTGAAAGGAGTCTGGTCTTGTAACACAAATAAAATCTAGTACTGTAAGACAAAGAAAGGTGAGAGTTAAGCAACTAATTTACTCTTTTGTGACAGAACCCATCAATTTTTCAGGTCCTGAAACTGCTGGCAACAAAACTGTTGCAGTTACTCTTACAGTCATTAAAGCAAACTCCTTCTACCACTTTCTATGAAAACAGTAGTTCTAGTAGTCATAAAACCTGTCAACAGAGTTGGCTTTTGCTGGTCCCAATTGGTAATGCTTTTGTATTCAACCCCAGTGTATTTCCATATTCATTTGAACTTCAGATTCATCAGTCTACTAACTTCACACTCTACTAAACCACTAATTCCTAAATCTCCAAATTTTTAGGAAACCAAGTTGAGCAATTGTAAAATTGAGGCCACTAAAACAGAATTTAAAAGGAAGGGATAATTCATTACCAGTTAAGATGTCTTACAAAGTATTTATTAAGTGGACAAGTTCTGCTGGTAATGTATCACATTTTGCAGATTGTGTTGTTTTTATGCTTTTTATACTTATCTTTTTCTTTTCCTTCTTCAGGTTTTAACTGCACAAGATCTTGTAGACTTTTCTCCAGTCTATAGGTGTTTGCACATTTACTCAGTTTTGGTATGTATTAAGGTGACTTCAAAAAGATATTTTACTTTTTGAAGTTGAATGTTCATTTTTGTATTTTTCATACTCTAATAGTTCCTAAGAGAGTACGTTGCTTTTAGTAGTAGTAGTTCTTGATGAACCAGGTCAGATGGGTAGAGTGTGGATGCTCAGGGCACATTTGGTTTATATGCATAATAAAGGACACACAGCAAGACATTAATTACATAAGTTTTCTTAAGAATATGTGTAAAACATGCTTGTCTGCCTCAATTGTGGTATTGGCACTTTTGCAGTTCCCCCAAGTGTTCCATGCTTCCCCAAATGCTTGGAGGTATATGACAAAACATAGGAATATTCAGTCTGAATCTTGCAGAAATCAGAATAGGAGGAGCAAAATAGCAAACAAAAATCAGACTGTGGTCAGGCAGATTAGTTTGGATTCAGTGGCGGAGACACAATAGCCCACTTTAGTTGCTCTGAAAGAGATACAGTGCACAAGCTAACAAGGATGAAAACCTTTTTGGGGAAACTTGGTACCAAATTATTTATTTTCTCACCTTTCCTGTGTCTCACTTTTTTTGGTCAAATTACTTATAGAATAAGTATCGGGGTATATAGATGAAGTACTTTTAAGTATTGCTAATCCTGCAGTCTAATCTGGACCTGGCTTTGAGCATTCAGGCTGGGTTATCTTCTTTCTGTGAAATCCTTGCAGCTGTGTAACATGAAACTTTTTATCTTGAAATAATATCTAAAGTGTTATTTCACTGTTACTTTTTTTTTTTTACTTTTTTTTTTTCTTTTAAGAAGGAGTCCGAGTAAGAGCATCAGTAATTATTCATGTAAATGAAAAGAACAGGAGGGACAGAAAGACAGGCTGCCAAAACTATTGAAAAAAAGTGGACCATCTCTTTTTACAGAGGAAATAAGTGTGAAATAGCATATAGAAAGAAAGTGTAAAGTTAAATATACCAGTTGACAACATCTGCTTGTTCTTCCTTTACTATAATAAAAGAACAGGAACTAAAATTGGCAGATGACATTTAAAACTAATATGTGATTATTTTTTAAATTTTGGCAGTGATTCTGATGTTGTATCCTTGGTCCATGCATATGCCCTTTAGTTTTGCACAGAAAGTTTGCCAGCTTCTGAATTTACTGGAGACAGAAAACAGCTTGGAGTGCTTCTCTGATATTAAAGGCCCTTAGACTCTTAGAAAAAAGGGTTGTTGATGTCTTCAGAATAGGGCTTCTGTCTTTCCTGCCAACATAATCTAATTAATAAGCCGTGGTAGCATTATCAAGAGTTGTGCATTAACCACTTCTTGGAGTCCTTCTTATTTACCGCCTGTTGTAAACCATCTCCTTTGGAGTTTAGATAACTTCATGATGACAGCAAAGGAGAGGAGTTGATACTAGCTGGCTATTCATTATGTTTCTATATCAAGGACTTATCTCACAGCAAATGTCACCTTCTCAGTGAATTGTCTCTTCTACAAAGCTCTAGAAAATATTCTGATTTTATGCAGGACAAACGTTTTCTACTCTGCTTCCTACTGAAGAAGGAGACAGGATTTTATATAACTCAGAATACTACATGGCTTGTGATTGCAACCTGGTGACTGCAAGATACATACCTACCAAACGTATACTGTATTTATTGATAAGTAACCTTTCTTTAGGTGAGAAACTTCTGGGCAATATATCTGAAGAGCTTTTTTAGCCCATATATTATGTGAGACACTGTATAGTTAAATTCTGATGAAAACACTCTTGATCCTTTTGGCATGTAATGTTACCTTTTAACTAAAGGCTGTATAGCAGTATAAAATAAAAGTAACTATGGTGTGAAACAGTTGATATATGAGCAATATTTCTGGAATTTATAACCCAATACAGACTGATTTATTATATCTATTGATATAAACTTGTGAACTTTTGGAAGCTAGGCAAAACAAATGCATTGCTTTGGTATATTTTATCTTGCCCTTCCTTTGCTTATTCAGTGAGTGATTCATCAGGGTTGTTGATGTATTTTGCTGGTTGCTTTAGAACGTCTTTTTTAAATAGTTGTTATGCCTGAATTGCTGATCTTGATTGCAGAGGATAGCATGGTCTATAAATAATCATGAGATACTTGACATCTCAATTTTTGGTGTGGATTTGAGAAGAACAGCTACTCTCTTTCACTTGAGAAGCTTGTATCAGGACTGAGTAGAGATTTGTCGTTGGAAGTAGAATTCAATGATGGCTTTGTGCATCTGAAAACTGCATTGAATATTTGGGCTGGAGGTGAATGGTTAGTATGTCTGATCAGTATGTGTTAGTACAAATGATAGCACAGTATGTAAAGTTCTGCTTCAACAGAATGTGTTCTAGTAAATTTGCATTTCAGTTCAAAATCAGTTGGTTTGGTTTTTTTAAGCTAAGTCTCTTTTACTTGTAGATTTTGTTAGGTTAGCAGTATTTCTAAATATGATGAAATAATCATTATGAAATTAAAATACTAAATTTAAACTTTGTTACATCTTACAGAGGAGTTAGGTAGGTAATGCTGACTCCATAATATACAATCTCTGTAATAATTTGATTTGAAGGTTTTTGGAAGCTCAAGTAATGGAATTCTAAATAGTACTGGCCTAGTAACAGGCTCATGAGGTGAAAACAAACCTTAAAAATGCTAAGCTTCTTTATTCTGCTTGCATACAAATTGAATTGCGTTCAGTAGATAGATGAGTCAATGTAGCACTGATTTCAAATGGACAGATGGTTTCTCCTGAATGGTCATCTTAATGAGATCAGTAGGATGTCAGTTGAATTCCTCACAATGTAATCACTAGGCACAGAGGGTATTGTGATAGGACTGTGATAGGGGAAAAAATCCAAATCCACAGTCATTATGTTTACCACTTCCAAAGAGAATAAGCAAATATTAAATAAATCTCGTGTGTTTTTTTTGCTGATGCAAAGCTAATGCAGGCAGTGTTCAGATGTATCATGTATTCACAGAAACAGGTTTGTAAGTTAACTTTACAGTGCAGCTGGTTTCTTGAATAACCTAGAGAAACACTTTAGGAGACAATGAGTTTCAGTTATAGAGTAATAGGTAATATGCCTTGCCTATGAATAATAATATACTCTGAAAGCTGTAGTTTAAACACATAAATATTGCTTAAAATGCATAATATTGTTTGACAAAAGGTAGGCACATGAGCAAAATTTTTATTTACACTACATTCTGTAGGCTACTTTAAAAAAAAAGATAATTTCTGCATATTTCATGCATGCAAAACGTTGCTGATGTCAACTGGAGGTCTACATGTGGAATAAATGCAAAATGTATGTATTAGTTTAAGAGAATTCTACCCTTAATTTAAGAAATGTCTTTCTCATATTGAGACAGTGTTCTTGTTTTGACTACTTTTTTCTTGTTTTAGGGTGATGGAGAAATATTTGAAAATTATTACAGAAAACAAAGAAGGAAACAAGCAAGATTAGTTCTGCAGCCGCAGTCAAGCATGGTAACAAGCATTGATTTTGCATTGACTTGGGTTGTACCTAGTACTTAGTGGTATTTTTATTCCTAAACTTGTTTTCTTTTTCACTGAAAGCATGAAACAGTAGAAGGCTATAGAAGATACTTCAGTCAAATTGTAGGGTAAGTTTTCTAAACAGAGATTTGTTTCAGTTTTGCTGTATTAATTCTTAATTCATCCTCTGTTCTCCCATTGTCCAAAAACTTCTGCAAGATTCAATTTCTGCACAAATCGTGCAAGTGGTTGTTGCTGGATCTGAGAGGGGAAGAGTATCCAGATCCTACCAGTACAGTTCCCCACAAGGACCCTCCGGCAGCCTGGGATCCAGCTGATGTGAAACAAACTTCACACATTACCAAACCTACCAAAGTGTCACTACTTTAGAGGGGAAGGGTTTGTCTGTGCTTGTGTGTGAAAGGGTAGAATTTGCTCTAGTATTAGGAAACAACTTAATAATTTAAGCATTATTTCATTTTAGTTTTTTTGTAGTAGAAGACCACATTTTACATGTAACCCAAGGACTGGTAACTAGAACATATACTGATGAACTCTGGAACATGGCCCTTTCCAAGATCATTGCTGTTCTTAGAACACATTCAGTAAGTGAGAAGTCTTATGAGTATTGCAGTTTAAATCCTTTTGCTTCAGAGCTCTGTATATTTAAAGCTGGGATAGTAACAAAGTGAAAAGTTACATGTCTCTCATGTTTTCTTTTCCTTGTGATTGAAAGTTGCTCCGATTTGGGAGGGAGCCTGCCAAGCTTTTGTTTTTCCCAATAGTATCAGGCTGTGATTTGCAGCCATGGGCGATTTGCATAATCCTCCACTGATTTACAACTCACTGGGTCTTCCAAACCTTCTCTTAGTCCAGCAGTTTAGAATATGCAGAGTTAATCTGCTGTTATTATTGCAATCCTTCCTCATTAGTCTCAACTGACCTCTTCATTAGATCAGATTGAATAGTTCAGCATTGGAAGCACCACCAGGAAATAGTTCCTAATTATCATTCCAAATGCTGTGTTTCCAAAATAAACTCCACCAGCAAAATCCTTGGAGCTATCTCTTCAGTGCTATAGTAGTAATATGTTTATGTTGAAGTGAAGGTATTAGAAAAGTCTTCACAGATGTTAGAATGTAATTCGGTATCAACTGAGTATTTCAGTATATTCAAAGCGTGTCTCCTAAAGTTACATTTCTACCTTAGCTCCAATGATGCTGAATAGCTGCGTGCTATTTTTTATTCCTCTGTGAAAACCAGTGGAATACCATTGTTCGCTCAGACTGACTGATAGAAAATTGCATCAGAGTTTACTATTGGTACAACTTTTACTATCAGAATCTCATGGTTTGACCTGGCTGGCAACCAGATGCCGTGCAGCCACTTGCTCCCCTTCCCCCCTCAGGGGGAATGGGGAGGAGAATTAAAGAGGAAAGGGGAAAAGAGACTCATGGATTGAGATAAGAACAATTTAATAACTAAACTACAATAAAATTTAAAATAATAATGTAATAGCGATGATGATAATAGTAGTAATATATACAAATATGCAAATATAAAAATGGGTGATACATAGTTTACCACCCAGTGACCAAGGTCCATTCCATTCCTGGCTAATGATCCCAGAACAGATAGAGTCCTGAAACCACAATCCTGGAAAAGAGGAGTCTGAGAGATTGAGAGTGAGCTTCTGGATAGCTCCTCATCTATATATTGGGCATGACATGCATGATATGGAATATACCATTGACCAATTGGGGTCTCAAGCTTAAATCTAAGGTCAAATCCTAAGCCAGTAATTGTGGGCTATGCTCCCTCTTAGCTTCTCCTGTGCCTGCACACACTGGCAAAGTGTGAGAAGCTGAAGTTCTTGACTGTCTAGAAACAACTATAAATATCAGTATATTATCAGCCTTCTTCTCAGCACAAATCCAGAACATAGCCTGTTACTAGCTACTATGAAGAAAGTTAACTCTGTCCCAGATAAAACCAGGACACAGAAAATATAGAAGAGTTTTATCTTTCCCTTTTTGATGTTTGCTAGAAGTGGTTCCTTTAGGCAGATTGATTTTTATTATGATTCATCTTTATTTCAAGGAATATTTTAAATTTCATATATACTGAGGAAAAGTGGGGAAGAAGTTCAGATTACAACTATAGTTTTATCATAGGCCATTTACTGATCAGTGGTACATGAGATGTTCCCATACTTTTAAATTAATTTTAGAGGATTGGAATAAATTGAGATATATTTAGCATTTTTTTAAGCTAAATAATTGACAAGTTAATTGGCTGCATATGGATTTACACATCTATGTAAGAATATAGTAAATTAAGGAGTAAAACTAACGTATTCTCTAGAGAACTCCTCAATGTCTTGTCATGTAGTTGATCGCTATTTCTTCTCAAAATGCATAACTCCCATCAAAACCAATTCTATCACAATCTCTTTCTAACATCATCCTAGTACAGACTAATGTTTAGATAAGTGTGTGTTGTCTTATTAGGTATTATAAACCAAACCCTTACTTTATTAAATTATGATAAGAGCAAAAATTAAAGAAAGGTGAAATAGGCTCTAACCAGTATAGACTCTAACCAATGCTAGTCTCATGCTTCTTTAAATTATTTTAATATAAGTATTTTTTTTCTTTATCCACTATTGCAAATAGTGAAGCTGAGGTGAAAGCCTTGGTTGTATGATTCCACACCTCCGAAAATCAGATTTCAGTCATTCAGTAGAGTAAATAACATCTTGACTTCTTACCATCAGATTTGTAATTTGAATTTGTTTGGAAAGTATTTTATAGTGTTTTGCCCTTACAGTTGGTAAACTGTCTGAGGTGGCACAGTTAGCAGTAGTTAGACCCAGGCTTAGTGTTCAAAAGAGCATCCTATGGAAACCTCTCTGGTGTTGATTTAGCAAAGTATTTTGATGTGTACTTATGTTCAACTGAAATAAATGTAATTTGCTGATTTTGAATCTCAGTACAACATGCTGATATTTATTGAATCTCATATTTTAGTTCACGTTACCTGAACTTTTATACCCCTGATAGTTCATATAAAAGAATTAAATACTTTTGTGTAGCTGGACTAAGTGAAGACAAGTGACTCTCAGTTGATTTGAACTAAGGCAGTCAGTCAGGTAAAGGGATAAGGCTAGAAGAGTTTAACCTTCTGTGCTAATATTCTTTGAAAACATATGTCCTGTATTTTAAATCCTTTTGACAAAACCAGAATTTCTCACTTTCAGTCATATTGCAGTGATCCCGACCTTGTTTTGGAACTGAAGAATCTCATTGTACTATTTGCGGATACTTTGCAGGTACATATTAAATTAGTAATTTAACTGAAATTCCTGGAGTCAAATTTTTGCTTTAGATGAGTAAGTGCAATGCTTTGGGTTTTCCTGAATCATATATACAAATCAAGAGCAAAATTACAGAATAATATTTTTAATATACGTGTATTTGACGGTTGGACTTGATGATCCTTGAGGTCTTTTCCAACCTTAATGATTCTATGATTCTATGATTTCTTGCCTTGATTCCTCCTTTTCAGTGTTATCAATTTAATGTATGCATTCTGGACTATCCAGCTAGCATACAGTTATTCATATCTGTGCAAAATTAATGTTAGCTTTGTAATTTATATACAGTTTTGTCTTTTATAAATGCCTTACTTCTGATCTTTAGCAAGAAGAGCATTCCAGTTATTAACTCTCTAGCTGAAACACCAAATGAACAACATTGGCAAGTATTCTTGCAGTGTTTAACAGATGGATAAAAAAGATTAGTTATATGCATAAATTGCAAGTTAAAATGTTAAAGAGAAACAGGACAAACTTCTGCTTGAAAACCGAAAGCACACGATAAAGTATTTGATAAGAATTTAATATATAATTTTCTAATAGTCATGGTGTGTTTAAGGTACTATGTTTTATGGAAGTAACAAGATTGAGTAAGTCTCATCTCTGAGCCCTGAAGTGATGTGATAGGGATTGAGTATGTTAGTTCATGAATTTGAATTATCCGTCCTTTTTATTTTTATACCTTAGGGCTATGGTTTTCCTGTGAACCGACTGTTTGATCTTTTGTTTGAGATAAGAGACCAGTACAATGAAACACTTCTTAAAAAGTGGTCTGGACTGTTCAGGTTAGTATTTCAAAATAATTGTGCCTTTTGCATTGTATCTTTTTTTTTTCTTGTCTAACTCCCCTTTTTTTTTTTAATAGAATTGTAATTCTGGAAGAATTTATTAACTCAGTATTATGTATGAATTGGAGAAATGCAGGAGAGTGTGCCTAATAACTCTAGGCTACTGCGACAGGGCATTAGGTTCCTAATTTTGATTGTCTTAATGTTTACAGTTAGCTGATATGACTATCTCCCTGACAGACTACTGATAGTGCCAGTAGGTCTTCATGTTTTTTAATGCAGGTTGGTTTCCACCTATTCTTTGGAATCATTTGATTGAGTAAATTATAACCCAGGAATACGGCAGCCTAGGATTGTACTCCAAAGCCTGTTGGCAGATAGGGTGTGATGTCTAAATGTGCAGAAATTGTTTACCATAAAATATGTTACATTGTATTACAGAAAACCTTAAAATTAAATTGACCACTTAAGGTTCTCAAGCTCTCTAGACTGCTAGTATAGTCATTTGACTAGTAGAAAAGTCCAAGAGGTACTTAATGGTCTGGCCTTGTGCCTAGTTGAAGTTCTCGGAATTATCTGTATTGACTATATACAGGTGTGTTACCTAAGTGGGACACTCTGAATATCTGCTTTAGTGTAGGCAAAGTGAAGGCTACCATAATTAGTAAGTATCTCATTATGGTTTAGCCTGGAGTAGACTAGTTGATCTAAAGTTCCTTTGCTGTATTATACTTTGAATCATACGTATTAAAATGCTTTCAGCTATTTTTTTTCTCTGTGATTAGACACAGTATAAAGAGTTAGCATATGCAAGGTACTTCCAAAATAATCTAAAACCAGTTTGGATGTCTGAAATTATGGTGATTGCAGCTCATAACTTTTTGAAGCTGCGCACCTAAGTGTGGTAGTAAAATTTATATTCATTTACATGTTTTAACACTGGAAAATATTGTAAATAAGTTACATGTCCTAACTTTTTTTCATTTTACTAACTAATTCACCAGGGATATTTTTGAAGCAGACAACTACAGCCCCATTCCTGTAGCAAATGAAGAGGAATACAAAATAGTTATAAGCAAATTTCCTTTTCAAGATCTGGAACTTGATAAGGTAAGGCGAAGTTTTATGTTATTAAAGTTTGCCAAAATCCAGCTAAGGACACTTGGGATGGTAATGATTTTTATAATTAAAAAGCAATCAAAATCTGAAAAGCTAGGTAGCTTAAGAGACTAAATCACCTTCTTTGTGTGTAATTATCTAGTCATAAATAAATACGAAAATTAAAGCTTTAGTCATTGCTCTGATGTTTGAGTGAATAATGAAACCCATTGTTTTGTAAGCAAGTTAATAATACACTTTAATTGATACAGTTTGTCTTTAATTAGTTAAATTTTGTTGTGACTCATTGGGTTTAGTGACTCATTATATGCTGTAGTATTTCAAAAATGTGTAAAACAGGGATCTGTTAGAGACAGCAGCTTTTGTAATTCACTTTTAAAATTAACTATTTGTATTTGAACATGTGGGGCAGCATAAACATGAGGAGACTGTATATAATTCTGCCATACTGGTTTTATAGTAGGATATTCTTTCATAGCCTCAGCCATTCTTTCACTACAAACTCCTTTCACGGTAAGGTGATTAATATGTTCTGCTCTTCAAATACTGTTTTGGTAATACTGATGAAGAGATAACAGGCCCATGATGGAGTCTGTAGAGGGGAACTAAATCTAAGAACTGAATGACAGTGGGAGTAACTGTTGTAGAACGAAGTTGGTTTATACACAATCCATCACTACAGATACCTGCAAAAGTAAAAAGATAGTCTAATTCTACGATTCAGCAGGGATTTACCAGGCAAATATAACAGCTGCATGTCATTAATGCAGTATTGCAGTCAAGATGATAAAGTAAAGTTAGGTTTTATGCTATGTATGATTACTACAAAGCTTTGTCTCTTATTTCACCAGAAGAGAAATGTATTCTCTGTACCCAACAATTTTCATTTTGATTTGTGACACAGAGAGCAATTTCTATTTCACAGTGAGCAGCATGTACTGTAGATATTTTATGGGTGGGCAGAATCTCACTGATGCTTAGTTTTTGGGCCGGTGACTTGAAAGTAAAGCTGGGAATTGGGCTGGATTCTGTTCCCAACTCTGTCATTGACCAGCTGCACATCTCTCTGTCCCGGTTAATTTGTCTGTAAAGCGGGGATAACATTTTTTTACTTATCTCTGAAAAGAACTTTGAAACCTGTATGTAAAGCAGAAGGACATAATGAGAAATAAGCAGTCTGAATTTTTTTTCTTGTGTCCTTGCAATTTTTGAAGCAGTTTAGTTGACTTAAACCAAAGCAAAGGGGTAGAAGTTTCAGAGGCAATTGAGTTCCTAAGAGTTTTGTCAACTAGGCAGTGGGATAGATAGAGTAGAAAGAATCATTAAGTGTCCCTGTTGAAAGAAAGACTGCGGTGTTACCTTATGTGTTATCAGATAGCAGGGGATTCACGTGGAGGACAAACTTTATAAATGCTTCAACATCGCTTCTATTCATTGCTGTTTATGATTGCATCAACTTCACCTCTCTGTTGTTGCCTGAGGCTGTAAAGCATTGGGTGGGTTAATTTAATCTACATTTTGATGTTTAAAAATAAAAAAATAAAAAATATGTTGTAAATAGGGCTACTCACCAAGTATATGATTCTTAAAAATCAATGATTTTATTGGATAAGGCTCAAGCAAACAGCACTGGGCGCTGTGGGGGCGAGTTTCTTCCCGCTCTACTGACAAGCGCAACTATCACAATGGCATTTCCCTTATTTATGCCCCAAAGCTTTACATATTCATTCGATTTTGCAATAAGCTTATGCATAGTAATTTCCTAGCCACTCCCTCCTCGTTTCATATTATAATTAGCTAAAAGATCCTTCTGAGTCTGCGTGGTGCTCTCTGGTGGTCGTTCGAGGGACCCCAAGATGAAGTAAAGCTGGCCTTCCTCAGGCGAACTTTTCACCTTCTTGTTCCTTTGGCCTGGGTCGGAGGTTCAAACCAGTCTCGGCAGGTTCTTGGATAGTCTTTCTTCATTGTACCAGTGCTGAGGTAGTCACTGTTCGTTACAGCATACCGCACAAACACTATACCACGGTTATCTTAAGACCATATTTGGGCATACAGCTCGTTAATCTATTGCTCAAGTGTATAGATGCACATCCTGCTTCTAGCTATGCTTAGCAATTTCTCCAGGTATCAATTTAATATACCTATATATGCATAAAATCATTCCTTTTTATCCTACACGAATCACCACACTTCTCACAAATAGATGTGTAAAATCCGGCTACTCACTGAAGGAGCCTGTGTAGCTGAGAGGAACAGACACCCCAGAGGGCTAATGCCATTTGGTGCATCTCTGATGCCTTTTATAGATTAAGGGGAATTTCACCTTTAAAAATATCCGGTTTTCTCCATTTAGTATAAAAAGAGATGAACGTGAGTGAATGTCTCATTTTTAACTGTAGATTAGGATAAATCACCCTCACATTTTACAGGTAAGCTTATCATAGGAGTTGCTTTTGGTACATTAGTTAATATTACAGCTAGAACCTACTAGGTATTTAACATAGCAAATCCAATCTGAGTGGACAAAACAGTCTTGTCTGCACTCTGCTGTTTAGGTTGAATGTGCCAAACTGTCATGGTTTGATTATATCATCTAATTTTGCTCCCTTTCTGCATTCAGAAGTGAAACAATTGGGTTGTATCTCTGTGTTTTTTCTTGTTGCCTACTCTAGTGTGGTGGGTTAGCCCTTGGCTCGG
>NW_010131951.1:0-3974 GCF_000699245.1 Pterocles gutturalis | reverse complement strand
GCGGACGGGGCTCACTTTGGGATGGTTTGGTTTTTGGTATTTTTTTTTTTCTTTGGCCCATTTAATCTGCCTCTCTGGAGCTCTCTGTTTCACGGAGAGGGGCTTTTGGAGGAACGTGGCCGCAGGCAGCGGGGGAAGCGCGCACCCGCGCAGGCAGCAGGCGCGCACACCTGGAAGAAGTCCCATGTCCCCTCGCCCCAGCTGGTGGGGGGAGGTGTGTGTGCGACCTCTTGCCTTGCAACACGTTACGTTCATCCCTGCGCTCGGAGTGGTACTGGAGCGAGGAAGGGAGTGGGGTGCCCCTTGGCCCCGCGATGAGGTCCCCGTCAGCGCTCCTCCATCCTCAGGCACGCGTCCCTCTTCGAGGTCGGCGAGAGCCGCCTTCTCGCGTGGGTGGGACCCCGCAGGGACAGCCCTGGGGACACGCTTCACTAGGAGTGACGCACCATCTGCACGGATCTGTGATAAGTTTCGGGCAGAAAGAGCCAGCTGGCTTCGGCTGAGTCCTCAACTCTGCTTAAATGCCCTCCGCCCATGCCGTGGGTGCTCCCAGTACCAACCACCTCCCAGCAGAAAGTTACTTGATACTGTGATATGATCCTGTGTTCTGCAATTAGCTTTACATTTCACCAAGCACACGCATTTCTGTTCAAGGTTTATTTGGTAAAAAAAAAAAAAAGAAGAAAAAAAAAAGCCAGTAAAACCGGAGTCTAGAAAATGCTTTCTACGCCTAGAGTACACTTCTCAGGTATATATAAAACGTGCTGTCTTTAATAACAAGAGACATTTGCTACTCTTCATGTTAGATGGAACTAATGACTTTCTATCCATACCGTGAACACATTCTCTAAATAGGAATTATACAGTATTTTCCTTTAAAATAACACCAGCCAAATGCAGACTAGCTGATAACTTGCATCTCTGGGTAAGTATATTACTCCCTTTATTTTTGCTGAATCATGAATTTTTCCAAAGCTTATTGTATTTTATGTCTTCTTTAGATAAGCAGTTACATATGTGGCCCTGTTGAAGGTTAAATCCCGTTCTTACATACGCGACAGCTGACTGTACTTCCAAGATGTTATTTACTCTGGAATCAGCTTAAAGCACTGCGTTTGAGACTCGTGGTTCCTCAGGAAAGGCGGGAGTGGAGCCGGTCCCTGATTAACCCGCACACAGAGCGCTCCAGCAGTTCCCATCTGCACATGCCTGGCCTCAGATCTTCTCATCTGGAGTACGGACTTCATCGGCCTGAGCGCCCCGGGTTGGAGTTCTTGAGGGTGGCTGTCGGCCAGACCACCGGCACTGCCTGGCATCGCCACCGTGTGCCCCCACATCCACGCGCGGGAGCGGATGTAGGGACACAGACTCTTTTCATCTTCTCCAGGGCCAGAGGGGTGGGGGAAGAGCAGGGACGGCCTCAGCCCGGCAAAAGCAGTCCTGTTGCAGTGCTGGGAGTCTTCTGAGTGAGTCTGACACCCAGGGAGAAGGAGCCGGGCTGGTGCCAAGGAGGGCTGGAGTGGAGCTGAGGGCACACGCCAAGGTTCCCACACTCCAAAGACAATTCTCAAAGTCCCGGGAGCCAAAGTGTGTTTAGTCCAATAATGGCACAGAGAAAAGGGAGTGGTTTCATAGCAACCCCTCCGACAAGCAAAATAATGAGCGGCTAAACAATAAAGGTTAGTCCCTAGCCAAGCATGCCCCCTGGTCTTCTAGAGGAGGTATCTAAAGGAAAAAGTTCCCCCGTCCCCTTGCACGCAACCCGAGGCCGCTTTCCTGCAGATGCAGCTGCCCTGGTGCCAGCGAGTGAGTATCCTCTCTCCGAGCCGCTTCCTTCCCATTGTGAGGGAGATACCCGCTGCCCGCCAGTAATTACCAATTGTCATCCACTTTCACAAGACCATATTTCTTTGCAATTTCCCTTGCCGGGTGTGGGGACTATGTCAAATTATCTGTCATCTCCCGGGGCAGCCCGCTGCCACGCCGCCCCCCTCTACGAAAAAAAAACAAAAAAAAAAAAAAAGAAAGGAAAGAAGAAGAAGAAGAAAAAAAAAACCCCAACCAGCTGGATTTAACATAAAGCTACATCTCGTAGGTCGTGTTGCAAACGAAACATAAAGGCTGGCGTGCCTTTGCTCAGCAGAGGTATTTATATCCACCGGACGCCGGTTCTTGCTGTTCTCAGGTCAACAAATTCTCAGCCCAGGGGCTCTACCTGGAGAAGTCCAGCAGGCTGTTTGGACACGGATCCGATCTGAAACCTGTGTGCACAGCCATGAGAAGCTGGCCAGGCTGAGGGGCCCAGGCCAGAGGTGTAGGGACAAGGTGGCTGCCCTGGGGGGGACTGGGGAGAGCCTCCGGAGGAGCCCGGGAGCCCACCTGCAGCCGGGAAACGCTCCGCTCCCACTCCCATAACCCGCCAGGAAGTTTTACCCACAAGGAATAATTCCACTATGAGGTGATGAAGGCACGAACAGACGCGTCATCACCACTTTGGATGATGTAAATATTTGGCAAATAAAGGAGAGGGAGCTTGTCTGAGCTATTAATTTTAGCGGGAGGCTGGAGGGAGGGAGATTCTGTGTCACTGGACCCTGAGGGTCACTAAAAGAGAGGTCAGAAGTTTGTGCTGAGGTTCTTAGGAAGTTTGGACGCTACCTAACTAATCAAGTAATCGTTGCGTCATAATTAGCTTTCAATCAAGTTCTTATCTTCGGTAGGATGGCAAGACCATGGCGAAAGAAAAAAAAAAAATCACTTTAGCTGGGAAAACGACAGTATGTATACAGCTACCCCACCCAGGGAATTAAGTTGCATTTATGGGGGGGGGTTGTGTGTGTGATGGATTGCACTACTTTTTAAACAATAACCACAGGATCGAAACCTTAAAAAACTGTGAGCAAGAATACCTCAGCTAGCATAAAAGTTGCCTATATATATATAAAAAAGAATCCCATATAACTCCAAAGCGGAAGTCGGTTAGCAAGTATCTTCTGTCTGTTTGCAAACATCAAATGTTCCTGCCATATGTCCGTTCTTATTTGTATACCAGCTAAGAAACCTGAAACGTATATATCCGATATTAAAACAAAACATGAAAGATTTTCTCAGAAATCTGTGAGAGGGGGATGTAGGTCTGAGGCGGAGGTTAAAGGAAGTAAAAAAACAAGTGATGCTATTGCCAAAAACTTTAATATTGAACAACACAGCTGAAGCTTTTATCACGGTATGAAATTTACAGCCTAATAATTCAAGTCTATGTGCTCATAGCAAGATGTCTCTTCCCCTTTCTCAGTACCCAAAAGGATGTTTTTTGCTTTTCGAGGCGAGGAGCATCCCTGCAAGCCAGGGAAGTCTTTGGGAACGGCAGGTGACCAGCAACTTGAGGGAAAAGGGAGAAGAGGAAAGAAAAGACGACGGCTCTTTAGCATCTGGAGAGATTTCTGGTACCTAGGGTGGAAATCAAAATGTGGTTTCTGTAGAACTCACTGAAGGAACAAAACAACAAGGAAAACCTTGCCTGGTAAAAATAAACCCAGAGAAAAACGTGTGGGGTGGAAGACCAGTAGTTTGAGTCTTCACAAGATGAAGGAGATGTCCTGGGCTTCCCTTCTCTGCCCTCATCATCTGGGCAGGTGACGGGGCTTCCCACATCTCTGTTGCCACGTGATTAGGAACTAGCTAAGAATCTGGAAGTGATCTGAACTCCTTGGAAAAAGAAGAAAGGTGGGACGGGAGGAGATCACACAATTTAGAAAAAATCCAACCATCTCTCCACATAAACAGGAGCAATCTTGGGACCGGGTCCCACTGAAGCTTGGAAGTGCCTTACGTGCCCAAGGAGAAGCCACCTGTTAGACGGGGACAGCCTAGGACCCACCCCCTCCCCCCCTCCCCGCTACGGGAAGGTCTGTCGCTCAGGTGCCAACACATGTTTCAAAGCTCATGGTCAACACTTCTCCCTCCCCACACCC
>NW_010131950.1:4362-4592 GCF_000699245.1 Pterocles gutturalis | reverse complement strand
TCCCCAGTGCCTCGCTGACTCCCTTTCCCCCCCTCGCCCCCCTGCAGTGCACCTTCCGGCTTCCCGCTTCGCCCCGGTCCCAGCCCGGGCTCCTGCTCCCGTCTCTGGAAGTATGTCCGAGGGGGTGGATCTGATCGATATCTACGCCGACGAGGAGTTCAACCAGGTGAGCAGCCGCGCATCGAGGTGCGGGGCTAGGGGAACACACCCCCCCGCCCCCCCTTTTGTGG
>NW_010131950.1:1023-4312 GCF_000699245.1 Pterocles gutturalis | reverse complement strand
TTAGCTTGGAGGGACGCGCTGGGCGGAGGTGGAGGACGCGACCAGTGTGCCCAGGAGCAGGAAGGACAGCGCTGGAGGGTCGCTACCAGGAACTGAGGGCTGGGACTGTCCCTAAATCCCGGTGGCTGCCATCTCGAGCTGGGAATAAAGGGTCTTTTTGTGGGTTTAACTGGAGGCTCAATATATGGATGGGCACGAAATGTTTGGGAGGGGAAGTCAGGGTTTGGAGCAGGATGTTTGTCAGGGAGCGAGGATGGAAGGGTATCGTTGCAGCCTGGGTGGAGAAATGAAAAAATTCAAATTGGAAGAGAGACTGCTGGGGAACTGGGCGGTGAGGGGACCCAGAGCGTGGCGCCGGCGGGACCACCAAGGCTGGGAAGCTGCGCTGGGGTCAGAGGGGTGCCCATGTGCCACCTCACCCACCCCAGGGCTGTGTGGGACTCGCAGGAAGAAATGACAGCGCAGGGGAGGGGTGGAGCTGTCAGAGCGGCAGGCTTTAGGGACTTGGGGGATCCAGGAGAGTGGGTCAGAACAGGAAGATTTAAAACTGCCGTGGAAAGCCCGTGGAGGAAGGTTGGTCTGTGCTAGAGAGCAAGCCGCACGCACTGGAAGTAAAACCTGCAGAGGAAGGAATCGCCATGAGCTCCCAGAGGGCTGAGGAGGCAGGAGGTGATCAGTGAGAACACGCCGTGGGTTCGACCTTTGGGGTTTTTTTTTAGCGCTGCGAACTGCCTGGGAGCCGAGGGGTCTGCAAGGGGCTTTCCAGCCTCGGGGGAAGATGCTGGAGTTCTCCGCCGTGAGCGGTTCCCTTGGAGAATGGCAGGGTCTGAGCTGGCTGTTGCCAAAATATCGGGAACTTCAGCAGAAAAGTGAGTAACAAAGCAAACGGCTGCGCTGGGCAACCCTGCCCGGACCCCCTCCGTCTCTGAAACACCGCTTCCTTCCTGAGAAACTCCCGGAATAAACCCCCTTCCCCGCGAATTAAATAATCTGATACTGTGCTGGGACCAACCAGAACTGCTCTGCCTCGGGAGCGGCCTCGATTTGTAGGTTTTTCTGCAATTGGCTTTTAACGGAATTGGGAAACAGGAATACCTGGACTTGGGAGTGGAAGGGAGAGCTGTGTCGCTGCAGGATAAAGGGATGGAAAGTGCAGATTAAGAAAATGTGTGGAGATCGCTGGGCTGGAGTTTAGAACTGCACGGAATAACCAGGAAACTTCATTTGTGGCGATTAATCTGAGCGCCGGAGGGAAGCAGTGAAAGTGGACGTGGTTGTCTGGGCTGGAGGAGAGCACTGACATTGGCAGGTGTGAGTTGGAGGGTCTGGAGGATGACGAAGGAACAACGAGCAGGTGGGAGGATTTACAGGAGAACTCTGCTGCTGCTTCCCAGCGTTCTGCAGAGACGGGCTGGTGCTGCCTGTCCTGTGCCCGCAGACAGCCTTTCCCCGAAGGCTCAGCCCCCGGGAGGCCTGGGGCAGGAAGGGTGAGAAAAGTCGACGTGGGAACGTCTGCGGGGGAGCTGAGAGGGGTCTGATGGGCCTGGTCCGGTCCTGGTCGAGTCTCGGGGATTTTTGGGAGTGAAGAAGTTACGTGGTGTTGAGAGGAGGACATAGTGAGCCTGGCCGCACAGCGGGGAAAGGTTTAACTGGGCTGTTTGGGGGCCAGGACACAAGGAGACGGAGGCTTGTAAAAGCTGGAAGTGATTATCGAGGCCATGGGCTCCAGCATCTCGCTCGCCTCGGGCTGTGCAGCAGCAGGAAGAAACCCGGAGTGAAATCTCTGCCTGATGCCACGCGGTGGGAAGGTGCCCTGGCTGCTCTGCGGTCCCGGTGGCACGCCAGGGACACCAGCACGGTTCCGAATCCCGCAGCACACGTGGGAATTCCCACTAACAGCGCCCAGCTCCGTCCCCACACACCGTTCAAAAACGGACCGGACCCGGAGGAGTCCACTCAAAAAGCCCTCGAGGTGAAAATCCCCTCGTCAGCGTGACTGAGGGATTCCGAGTGATTTCTCCTCCAGCTCCCTGGTTTTCTTCTTGACTTTCTGAAACTTTCAGGCTGAAATCTTCCAGCCTTGGGCCGGATCCAGAGGCGCTCGGTGGGGGGGAAGGAGTGTGGGAGGCGGATGAACCAACCAGTTGAGGTGTTTTGAGAAGGAGGACGAAAATACTGCTCCCTGTTGAAATTCCTGTCACCTCTTTATCAGCGCTGCAGCTGAAGTAGCTGGATGCAGAAGTTACCACTTGCCTTAGTTGCTGTCAAGAAGAGCATCTGGGGGAAAATGGTTTAATTTTCTATTTCTGGGACCCCTCCCCATCCCTCCCCTGAGCTCACACAGGGCTGTGCTGTATTTCTGTGGCTCCCTGACCATCACAGCTTACAGGATTTAACCACCTCCCGCTCATCGAGCAGAAGATATTCTCCAAATTGCCTTTGAAGTCCGGGAATTAAAAATTTGGGAGCAGAGCCTGTGGTTTTTGTGCTCCCGCGGGACAGATCCCAGTGCAGCGATTTGTAGGGCGAAAAGCTGCTGGGCGCACGCGGAATCCGGGCGAGCAGTTCGGCTGAAGATCTGTAGTAAACACAGCGCTGGCTGGACGCTTCCAATTAAATCTAGTCAGGAACAGGCTGGGAATTGGGAGGCAGATCTGGGACGCTGGAGTTCGCAGCTCAGGAGCTTCCTCAGCAGCTGGTTCGTGCCGTGAAAAGCTGCGGGGAGGGGAGCCGGCATGTCCGAGCTCCTGCCCCAAAGAGGGATCTGCTGGCCCAGAAATGAGTGAGGTGTGCGAGTCGGGGAGGATCTGCAGCCCGCGGGCTGGACGTGGTGTGGAGTGTGTTTCCTCGCCAAGCAGCGAGAGGCTCAGCTGTTGAGGGCGTTTGGTTTTTCTCTGCTGAATTCTTGCCCGCTCATGCTTACAAAAGGTGTCCTGCTTCCTGGTAGCACCCCGGAGCAGCAAGTTGTGTCTTGTCCTCACGCTCAGGACGCTGACATCCGTGTGAGCCAGGCCTCAGCGCGTGCAGAAGCAAAAGGCTCGTTGTTGGGGGGAGGAAAATCAAGCCAGGCGGTGGGGTAAATCCTCGTGGCTTGGCTTTGTGGTGTATTTTTCTCTTTTCCACCTCCCAGCGTGTAAAACATCCTCTGGGGTTATGTGGAGGAAAAGCAGAGCCCATCACCCTGTCCTCAGGGCATGAGTAATCCTCCTTGCTGGGGAAGGGAGATGGCGGTCCCGTCGGTATGGGGTTTGGTTTGCATCTTCGCCGGCCGGACTGGAGATGGGTGGGA
>NW_010131950.1:675-1003 GCF_000699245.1 Pterocles gutturalis | reverse complement strand
GGAGTTGCCTCGCCGGCCGGGAGGAAGAGTGGACGCTGCGGGGGGGATGGCATGGCGAGGAGGGGTCGTAAGGCACAGAGGGGCTGAGAGGGGTCTGCTGGGCTGGGGGGGGAAGCACGGGGAGTTGTCCCACTGCAGCATGCCACCAAGGGGAGGGGACAGGGCTGCGGGCAGGAGGAGCGGGCTGGTGAGATAAGAGGCGGCGGGGCTGTTTGCCGGGGGACTGTGTTCGGGGCAGTGATTCGCTGCCTGCGACCTGCAAACAGAGCCAAGGCGCGCAGTTCGGGTGCTGAACCTTTGGACTCAGCTTGTGCTGCTTCAGACGGAG
>NW_010131950.1:0-520 GCF_000699245.1 Pterocles gutturalis | reverse complement strand
TGGGGGGTGTTGGGGGGCTCCTGCAGAACGGATCAATCCTCCAGAGCCCCGTTTAGGCTCTTCACAGCCCCCAGGTCCCCTTCTGAGCTGCGGTTTCACCCTCGGGGTCTCCCCTTCTGAGCTGCAGGTCCGTCCCCAGGGTGTCCCCTCTGCGGAGGTGCTCACGCTCTCTCCCCCGGCAGGACTCGGAGTTCAGTAATGCCGATCAGATGGACCTGTACGACGACGTGTTAGCAGCCAGCTCGCAGCCCTCCGAAAACCGCACCCCCAGCTCCGAGGCACCCCCGGAGATCCGTCAGGAGCCGTCTCCCAAACCCAACAGCAAACCTCCCGCCATCCTGTACACCTACAGCGGGCTGCGCAACAAGAGAGCCGCCGTCTACGTGGGCAGCTTCTCCTGGGTGAGTGGGAGCGCTGCCTCGCTGGTTTGTGCCTCCTGAGAGGGGGCTCCAGACCCCCTGCCTGGGCAGTTTGGGTCTCCCGTGGTGCGTACGTGGTGGGGATCCTCCAGAAAAGCCTC
>NW_010131949.1:0-236 GCF_000699245.1 Pterocles gutturalis | reverse complement strand
GCAGGGAGGGGGGGACACGTGTGCCCCACGGGGAAAAAGTCCTGAGTGGAAGGGGTTTGTGCCAAACACCCCCTCGTGCACCCGCACGTGCACCCGCACCCCACGTGAACCCACACGTGAGCCCACACCCCACTCGTGCACCCACGTGTGCACCCAGACGTGCACCCACACCCCACGTGCACCCACTCATGCACCCAAACACCCAACCAGAACACGCACCTGAGCCCACCCCCCAC
>NW_010131948.1:396-615 GCF_000699245.1 Pterocles gutturalis | reverse complement strand
ACCCTACACAGCAGGACAGGACCCTGGGGGACAGGATGGGACCTAAAGGGACAGGATGGGTCCCAAAGGGGCAGGATGGGACCCTACACAGCAGGACAGGACCCTGGGGGACAGGATGGGACCTAAAGGGACAGGATGGGACCCAAAGGGGCAGGATGGGACCCTACAGGACAGGATGGGACCGAAGGGGACAGGATGGGACCCTACATGGCAGGACAG
>NW_010131948.1:0-273 GCF_000699245.1 Pterocles gutturalis | reverse complement strand
GGGACCCTACATGGCAGGACAGGACCCTGCGGGACAGGATGGGACCTACAGGGGCAGGATGGGTCCCCATGGAGCAGGATCGGTCCCCACGGGGCAGGATCGGTCCCCACGGGGCAGGACCAGCCGCCTCCATCTCTTCTGCTGGACTGGAGCATCCTCAGCCCCATCCCAGAGGAGTCTGCCCCCCCCATGTCCCCATGTCACCTGTGTCACCAAGCCCACAGGACCCCTCCCATGGCCAGATCCCCAGCTGGGGGGTCTCAGGAGGGCGGT
>NW_010131947.1:0-17553 GCF_000699245.1 Pterocles gutturalis | reverse complement strand
CAACCTTAATGATTCTATGATTCTTTACCCTGAAAAGAGTCTGCCAAGGAAACTGGATAGGAAATGGTGCATTTTGTCAAAGGTACAGCACTTTAGTACCAAAAGCAGGCTCCTGGACTACTATTCTCCTGAAGACCAAGGCAATAGGAGAATATGATGCAGCTAAAAGGATGTTTTGACTGTTACCAAATTATCTGTATAGGTGAGCCAGGGTGCTTTGTCTGGGATCTGTTTGCAGTGGCCAATGTATAGGAAGGGATAGAAGGAGGGATATGTTCTTTTCCTTGCCTTTTTTTTTTTTCCAAGACAGACATGAAATGGAAGAGGAGGCTTTGGCCCAGGTTATGATGGTATGTTCAGTTAGATAGGGACAAATCCTCCTTTTGGAAATGTGTACCTTCCTTTAGTAGCTCCTGGCTTTCTGTGGGCATATCCATACTTGTGTCATTTATCAATTAGAGCTAAGGCACAATGACCTTGTAATTGTCTTTACAAGCAGTGCATTAACTCATTAAAGAAACTGGATATCATGGATGTTCTCATTCAAGTCTTCTTTCTTCATAAAGTATCCAGACTTCATAAAGTATCCTATGCACTTGATACAGCAGCAAATAGTATGTTCTATATCTGTGGCACCCTCCACCCAGAAAGATCAAAACTAAAGCGTGATATGTTTTTATCTGTTTACCCATGCAAAGATATTTTGTCTGGGTTACAGGAACATGATTGTCTCCTACTATGCTGGTGCATGTCTCCGAGATGACTGTCCCAAGTTCCAATGTCCCTGTACTATCTGGGTTTGTAGGTACCTCCTGAATTCTTCCCCTTCCCATGTTCAGTCTGTAAGAGGAACAGACCAATTCCTTAGAAACCTGCACATGCTTGACTTAGGAAGGGCTAAACCAAGGTTAAGATTTCCTCTGAAAAACCTTCTTTGGTTTCTGCAGAAACAGGCTTACAAATAGTAAAAACAAACCCGGCTTGCTTAGTTCAAGCTCAAACAAGTTCCAGACATCATTTGAAAGCTATTAGGATACATTTTCAGTTTATACACTTGTTTTTACTAGAGAAAGACTGCATTTTGCTGGGCCAGAACTGGCACAGTCACTTTCCACTTCAGCTTATTCACTCTTCTGCTTTGTCTGCTTTGTCACTTTGTCTAATTCGAACAAAGCCTAAACCACTAGAGGTCAGGGGAGGAATGGACAGGGATACCTTCTGAAAATGGAGGTAAGGATAGAATTTGGCAGGGAAGGTATTTTTTTCCATGTCTATATCATCTAGGTGAATTTTGATAGCCTTGATTTTTAGACAGTCCCCTGGGGAAAGCACGGGAGTGTTACTGGCACTTGACATCTTTATTCAGTCCTTGGCTTTGCTACAGACTTACAGTGAGACCTTTAGCAAGTCATCCAATTGCTCTGTGCCACAGGCCCCCATCTGTAGTGTGGGGACTTCTACTGCACGCTGTGTTCTCTTAATTCCTGTGAAGCACCACGTGGCAGTGATTGTTATTCACTGTATGTGGGAGAGGTGGTATGGGGGAGAAAAATGGAGCCCCACCATCCATCCACTGGGGCTGATTGAAATATAGATAACTCACCACTACTTTTATCTCCCAGCATTGCTTTCACCTAGGAACATTTGCAAACTAACCTGGCCCGAGGTTCAACTGCAGGGTGCAGGCTATCTGACATAGATGAAAGACATTACCAGATGCTGTCTATTTTTTTTCTATTTTTGCTTTTCATCTGGAGCATGTTGGTTATATACAGAGAAGTCAGTCTGTGCTTGCCAAGTTAGCTCCCATGGGCAGAACACAGGGAACTGGGACTGAAGGTGGCAGGTGGCTAGGGGCCAGGAGAGGGAGCTGCTGCCCTCCGAAGGAGCAGACACGGTGATGTGGTCACACGGAACGCGGGACCTGGGCAATGCCCTGTCCCACCCCTCCCTGCAGAAGGACAGATTGTCACCTGCCCCTGCTTCTTCAAAGGCAGGGGGGTCCGTAGTTGAAGCAAAGCAGAGAATATGAACTGGCCTTTTTCAATGCTGTTTATTCCTACCAGTGTCCTTAGAGCCAAACAGTGAGGCTCAAATGGAAGTGACTGGTACTCTGCTTGCCTGCCTGGCTGGGATGGCCACAACAAAATCAGTGGGTACAGGACACTGCAGAGTATTAGCTTTGGGAACCCTGTCCACATGGGAAAGGAATGCCAGCATACACCAGCCCATGCATTTAAATTGCTGTGACTGAGCCAGTGTAATAACAGTCTTCACTGTATGAATATTTTCAGATTGCTTTGGGTGTTTTTCCCCTTTTCCTATTTGTTCTGTCACTTGCTACAAGAAATTTGCACTAATCCAGGCAACCTTTACTTATGTTCCATGTCGAGCATAGCCATGCAGGGCACTCTATGGTGACACCTAGAGAAACATTCTCTGTGAAGGTACACTCGGCATCTGCTGCTGACCTCCCAGGCTGAGCAAATTGTGTCTCTGGCTCATGTACACGGCACGTGCTCACACTGCCTGTTTAAGGGCTATGAAATTAAAGTGAGGAAATATCAAAAGGAATTTTAAGGTGAGTCATATGTGCTGAGGATTTGTGATTTCTAATGTATCTGGTTGCTCACACTGTTCTGCAAGAAACAGAGAATTTCCTTGTTCTCACAAGGTTGTTTGATTACAGTACTCAAAGCCTTCTTCCCCTGCTTCATGGTAATGGGAGTGTGACTTGTCCCCTGGGGGTGGAGGAAAATACTTCACATATTTTTCCTCATCACTGCTCCTTTGCTGTGACTCTTAGCCCTGGTCTCTTACAGCTTGTGGCAGTTCCTACCTACCTAGGGGAGCACTTGTGAATAGTATCTTCTGGGTTGCTGTGTAAGTGAAGGACTCTGGCTGTTGTAGTACCAATAGTAAGCACACTTTTCCATACTGAAGGAAGTGGTTGCTACTCAGAGGAGTATTAGGCATGTGTGAATGATTGCACCCACAGCTTCAGTGTTAGCACTGCTCATTCTCCATCTGCTCCAGGGAAGATCTAGGAAATCTGCCAGGAAAATATAGTAGTAAATAATGTTTCTATTGCACCTGCCATCAGAGATTTGCAAAGTGTTTTGCAAGCTATGCTGAAGTCCTGCTGCCACTAGGAAACGGGAGCACATTCTTGTGCATACTGGGAGGCGTGAGAACACTTAAGCCTGAGCAGCGTGGACCTGCTGGAGTCTATCTTTATTTCCAGGCTTGCGGTATGAACTCAGTTATGGGAGGAGAACAGAAAATGAGACGGATGCCTCAACATAGCAATTTCTAGGAATTGGAAGTGCTATCAGATTGCTCAGTGAGGTAAAAATCCCGCAATGACAGAAATGTTCGTGCTCCTGGGCTTGTTATACCACGAACGCCCACTGGGCGGGACGCTGCGCCGCCCCTCGCATGCCATGGCCATGGGACTTCACTGGGACCCCGGAGCAGCTGTCACGGTGTATTTCCTGAGAGGTTACTGCTTCATCTAAAACTTTGTAAGACTTTTCTGCGGTTCAGAAATCTTCTATTCAAACATTTTAACTAAAACTCCTGGCTACTTCTCTGCTCTTGTATGTAAATCTGCAGCTGTGAAATGTTTTGTCCTTGCAACCAGACTGCTTTGAAACAAGAGCCTCCCCACAGAGCAGACTGTGTCATTGTAGGGCCACAAGAAGCATATTGCACCCAAAAGTAAAGCATTCAGGCCCTCTCCGCTCTGCAGACTCTGTGTCTTCCCTCACACAGAAAGGATTTTCAAAAGAAAACAGAAAAATAAAAGTGAAGATGTTGGTGTGAAAGGCCTTGACTAAAGGAGCATTGCACCCAAAAGTGTAAGGACTGGCGGCTGTGCCCCCTGTTAAGTTCTGTGCTATATGCAAGCTCATGCTGTAACAGGAGGGCAGCAGCCTGGGGAGAGCTGGTTCAGAGGGAATTCCCTCTGCCTCTAGGTACCAGGAAGGACAGGTGGACAGTGGCTTTCCACTGAGCCCACCTGCCGTATTTGACAGCTTTATGCTAGGTCTCGCAGTGCAATGAGTTCTAATGCTCCCTGAGGGCTGGCTACTCTCTCTGTTTCTTTTCTTTTTTTATTTTTTTTCATTTTACTGCTTTTAGGATCCTTTCAATAAGTAGGCTCACAGCTGGTGCTAGATCTGTTTGAGGCTTGACACATGATGGGTAGATGCCTTCCCATTGCAGAACACCTGACCTGCAGCTCTTTGCCGCTATTAAAGATCAGAAGGACAAGCCAGGTTGCTTGTAGGCCATTCAGAAGGGAGCCCTTCTTTCCACATTTACAAACCTAGGTGAAGATTCTGGAAAAAGTTGTCCCCTAGCCTTGGATTTCCTACATAAGAAATAAAATGCCACTGGGATGGTTCCAGAGCCATTATCACCTACCTGGGGAACACTGCCAGGCTGGTTGGTGGTGACAGCTTTCCCTAATTTGCCTTCCAGCTGCTCAGAGTAGTCGGAGCTCAGCAGAGAAAGTAACTTGCTGCTCACCTAAAATCTTATTTGGACTGTCTGGACGTTTGAGTATTTGTGCATCACTTCAAAGACAGTTACAGACATTGAGTTCCCCTTGGAAATGCCCATGGATAAGCTGGTGATTGTCAGCATGAGAAAGTTGTACAGGTATAACCTGTAGATATTTGTGTGGGCCTTGTAGGGGACACTCCTCATTTATTTAAGTTGACCGTGAGCATTCTGTGGGTTTACCTGTGCAAAGGCTTGCACCCATTCGGCTAGCCTCATTTTTTACCATGTTTCCACCAAAGTGGTACTACTTTCTTCAGGGAGACTTTGCTTGGTGATTATTGAATGGAGGAAGAAAGGAAGGGAGGTGGCTTGTCCAGGGCCAGTAATGGAGTCTGTCAGAACTGCATCTGTTTATCTGGTATCATTTTCCCCAATGCTGTGCCAAAACCACACCTCTCCAGGGAGCCGGTTAGATGGAGCAGGGCCTTCCGATGGCCTGGAGTCAGCTCAGGTTCTGCCTCCTATAAAACTAGTTTTTCTCACCCTCTCAGTGATAACTGACAAAAGCAAATCAGCTCCTACCTGTATGAGCTAAACAAGCTATAAATCAACTTTACCATGTTTGTGTGGGAGGAGGATGTTTCCAAGTGCTAGGAAGGAAAGCTGCCTTTTAAAGAAGGCAGTTACCTAATTATTTTGGTTTTTATGGCACACTTCTCCATGGGCTGGATGTGGAGGAGGGCAGGGCTATTCCCATGGTGCTCAGATCTGAGGAAGTTCATTGTATTTCACCACCAATTCCTCAGGGAGTTCAGTCCACCAAAAATCAAGGAAAACCCAAATGCTAAAAATATTTATATGGAAAAGAAAACCCACAGCATATTCATGTGGTATCAAGGGCCAGCTACTTTGTGGTGATGAAAGTGCTGTGGCTTGTGTATTGTGAGGGACTTCACAGTTCAATAAATTGTGCTTTCTTCAGAGAGAAAGACCTGGCAGCTTTTTTTCAACAGTAATATTTCGAAGACCTTGGTTTTGCTTCCATAAGCAAAAGCTGAAGATTCAAGGGTATCACTGAGCCTGCTTTTCATAATGGTAGAAAAGGTTTTGCGGATAGGATCAACAGTGATAATAAAAACAAGCTTTCACAGCTATTATCATCTTCTAGCTGTTGTCTGGCTGTGGCACAGCCTAATGTTCATGCAAACAGAACTAATGGTAGGCACCACGTTATTTGGGTTTTTTTCTAGCTTAAAAGGTTGACTTTATGTTGAGATTTCAAACTTCTCAATCTTCCTTGCAACCTGGAAGTTATATAAATTACTTCTCCAAAATCCATCTACTTGAGGTCTTTTCCAACCTTAATGATTCTATGATTACCCAGAAAATTCCAAGTATGTCAACTGCTCCCCTTCCTGTCTTGTGCTAATGACAAGACAGGCTGTAAGGACCCAGAAGGGGACAGCATGGATAAAAGGTTCTGTCAGGTTGGTGCTAGAAAGCTTCTCTTTTATTAGAATCATATCTGCATAAAATTTTTCTAGTATTTTTTTGAAGAGCCATATTATCAGGAACTAGCATACAAAGACAAACCTTCCAGATAATGGACTGGAGAGCAAATGCTACTAAATGTAAGGTCAGATAGTCCTGGATATAATTTCTAATAGATTTTTCTCATCAAAATGTGCCTTAATCAACAAGAGATATGACTTCAAGTATGATTCTTGCTAGTGTTAAGGATATGACAAAGAAGTTGCTGAAAAACATTATCCTAGCTTGGGTGATCATAAATTGATTCTATTTAAATTAAATGAAAGGATAAACAAAACTAGGTTTGCAATTCAGATTTTCTGTTTCAAAGGGGAAACTGATTAGGGAAACCAACATACCTGAATATGGAAAAGGTCTGGAGTTTCTTTGCCAGCTGTTGAACAAATATTACCAGGATCTCTCCTGAGTACCAGACTCTCCACTCTGGTATACAGAAAGAACTGGAAGATAGCAGCAGGAAGTGTTTGAACAAATCTGCTCTTTGAGAATAGTACTGTATAGGTGGAGAAGAGGGGGGAAAAAACCAGGCAGCTTTGAAATGAAATTAGAGTAGTAAGAAATGATGTTCCTAACAATACGTGTGATTTTGTTCAATACTTGTATTGGTTTACATTTATGGAGAATTTTAAAATGTAATGGAATTGAAATGGATGAAATTCAGCAATACAGAATGCATGATTATGAGCCTACAGATCAACACGGACTTCTACTATGTGCAACATCTAGGTGCAGTCAGGTGAGGGAGAGCTGTAAGGATAGATCTGACCTGCCAGACAGGAAAAATGCAACTGCAGTTCTAGCAATCAGGAAAGTATAAGGGGGTATTAATGCACTGTACAAAGCAGAAATGGAATCTTTGCATCAGGTTCTTAGCTCTGAAACAAGTGCAGGAAAAGGTCATTAATTTCCCAGTCATCCTAGGAACCCATTTTATGAGAGAAGGAAAGGGTCTACCCTGTGAGGGGCAAAATTCCCTACATAAATACAGTACAGGAAGGCACAACAGGAAGAGAAACGTTTAAACCAAGGGACAGCATTAGTCAAAGAGCAAAAGGGTATGGCAGGACCAGGAATGAACTTAGTCTGGAACCAAGATAAAAATTTATTACAGGGAGGCTTTAAAAGAGTCTCCAAATTGGAGCTGTAGAGAGAAGAAACTTTATTTTATTTTTTTTTTTTAAATGGCGGTCTGGAAGGCCTTTCCAGCCCCATGTTTTATGGAAAGAATAATACAGATACAACTGAACTAGTAAACATTAAGAGCACCAGGTGCCATTAGGAGATAATAGATTTTTTTCCTACGTGGCTGGAAATGGAAATATTTTTTTAGGAGCAGCATTAAGACGGGGTCTAGTTTTCTCCCTCACTGTTTGCCACATGCCACTCGTTTTTTTTGGATAAGTGGACAGCTTTCTGTCCAATACACATTTTGCTACCATGCTTTCAGATCTTCCTGTGAATCAGTGTTGAATGTATGCACTCTGAAAGAACATGTGCTAGCCTCTCCCTTTACATTCTCTTCCCCTTAGAGTAGAAAACATGTTTCCTGATTCTCCAACCAGGCTCTGATTCAATCAAAGGAACTGCTGATGGTAGCTCGTGCACCTTATGAATGGCAGGAAAACGTGAGTTACAGTTGCACTCAAACAGATCCCCTACTGCAAAAGACCAACCTCACTTCCAGAGGTTTTATTTTTAATGTTCTTTACAGTGATACTGGTGAATGTGTGGAATTCATAAAATAAAGCATAGGATACATCTGTGTGAATATTGCTGTCTGAGTCATTTTTAGGAAATGATGCAGGTTGGAGACCTTATAATATTCTTCCTCCTGGAGTGGGTTTTCCCAATATGCAGCCCAGCCCTTTCTACAGTGAGTCTGCCAATGAATAATCAGTGCTCTGTCTTAAAAAACAAACAAACCAAACAAAAATAACCCAAAAAACAAAACCAGAACAAACAAACTCCGCCACTCCCCCCCCCCAAAAAAAACCCAACTAACCAAACAAAAACACCAGAGAGAGAGCGAGAGAGGTTCTGTCTGCAACCAAGTGTTTTCTAGTAAACTGGGATGTAGCAAGAACTGATCTGCTGGAGGCTTCATTACCCTAGCTGCATCTGGGATGTGGTGCGTTGAAGGAAAGTAGGTACCCAGGCAGATAGCCCTGAACAGCAGCAGAGTGACAGGGTTTCCAGTGCTATGCTTGTAGGCATAATATTACCTTGTTCCTTTTGCCTTGGCTTGTGTGGGTATGTGATTGGATGTAAGAGCACACTGGTCTTGCTGCAGGTTGCACTTCAGGATGAAGTTGGAGAAGCAGTAGTTATGCTGATGTATGTATCTTAAAAGGATTAGCTGCTAAAAAGAGCCAGCTGGAAGCAGTAGTCCCAAGAAGTTTGTTGTATTCTTGAAAATCAAGCACGTAAGCAATGCCCTCCAGCTTTGTTCTGACTTTGTAATTCTCTGTTACTTAGCAAAGCTTATAAAACTTGCCCTCTTGCCATACATCCATTGTGCTTCATTATGTTTTGCAGCAATGAGCATAGAAATAGGCAAGTGATAAGAACAGTTGTCATTTAGGCTCTTCAGTAGCACAAATTCCCACTGTAAAGCTCCTTTTTTTTTCCCCCCTTTGCATTTGCTCAGAAAGAAAAAAAGCATTTGAACAGATAGAAACGCTTGCCCTAAGTTTTATACATACACATATATAAAAAAAAGTGTGTGTATGTACATATACATGTATATGCATATGTGTATCTACATTTGCGTTTGACTATATTTAAAAACAGATTATCAGAGCAGATGGGCCCTTTTCTGGCTATTTAACCCAATAGCCTGTATGTTACAGCTATAGACTTCTCTAAATTATTTTCTGTTTGAACTACACAGGTTTTAGAAAAATTTCTAATTTTGACTTGAATAATTTTTGCTGAAGTAGAGCTGCTGCAATTACCCTCATTATTAATAAACATGCATCTAATCTGTTGTTTTTATCTATGTGGCTTCACACTCAAGCTGGTACGGGCTTTTTTACAGTTTTGTCACACAGATGACTCTGTAACGATTGAACTGGTTTTCTTATGTATATGCACCAAAACCTGTGGAAATTAGCCCTTGGCCTAAAAACCTAAACCCATTTGTGCTTTTTGAATCTGTTATCGCAAAACATCGTTCCCAGCCCCTTCATCTCTCCTTGCAGCTTTTTCCTGAGTGCTCTTCTATTTACCAATAGTTTTCTTGAGGGGTAGTCAACAAAACCGTACTTGCTGTGTCAGAAGTAGATGTGACACCACAATTGAAAGGTGATATCACTTGCTTCCTACTCCGTGCTCCTGCGGTGTACATACCCTTCTGCCTGCGGCACTCCACTGGGAGCTTGTGTTTAATTGACTTTTCACTGTCAGCCTAGTCGTCTTTCCAAACCGACTGCTTTCCAGAGTAAAGTCCTTTGTCCTGTAAGACCTCTGGTCTGTGTTCCTAGACATTAAAACATATTATTCCAACTTGCCAAGCAATCCATATCATTCTAGCAGCAAGCTCTGCTGTCCTTATTTGCTAAATGCTATAGCATTGGCACATGGTGGTTGATTTTCTTCCTTGTCACCAGCAACGTATTAAGACAAACAGAGCTAAAGTTCCTGAGAGACTCCTTCAGAAATATGCTTAGTAATATATCCCTGTTGATAATTATATATTGTGACTTGTTCTATAGCCAAGTTTACTTCCTTTACTGTGTTATGCTAAGTCTGAACTGTTGTGGATCCCCAATCAGCATGTCACATGATACCAAGTGTTGTGCAAAAGTCCGTTTCAGCGATACTGCTACCTTTCAGCAGGCAAGTAAACTTTTGATCCCATTAAAATAAAAATCAATTTCATTCGGCAAGTTCCACCTTTTAATAAACTTTTGTTCATTGGTACTAATTACGTGATCCCCCTGTTTCTCTGTTAACTGAGTCCCGTGTCAGCCCTTACGTGATTTTACTCAGCACCGATGCCAGGCTGGCAGGCCTATACTTGCATTTATAAAATATTGGCACAACGTGAGCATCCTTCCAGGCTCCTGGAAGTTCTCTCTCTTAACAGTTATCAGCATGTCTCCTGTCAGCAGACCAGAGGAGCTCTCATCCTGCTCTTTTAACAATCTCTGAAGTTCTGACTTAGAAGTGCCTGGCCTTGGTAGCTTCAGACTGCAGTTGTAGTCTGTTGTTGACAGCTCTACTGCTTTATCTAATGGTGAGGTAGTATCCTCTCAACGCTACTCTTATGTTAAAATAGACTTGCAAATGAAAATATTGCTTACCAAATATTGTGTTCTTTTGCTTCATTATAGATTTGTTTTACTTCTAGTTTCCAATTTATCAAAATTAGTCCCTTTTATGGTAATAGTATGTATTTTATAGCCTCTTTCTCAGTAAATGAATGGCTTCATAGATTGTTATAATTGTCTAAGTTTTCTCTTAACTAATTGGACTCATGATTGTTTCAGCTTTATGAAACAGGCCCTGTTAAAATACCTAGTACTATACACTGGTCAGGTAATTAGTCACTGGCTATATTCTGTTTGCATACAAGAAAGATGATTCAGGTATATGCATGCCTACGTGAATCACAACTAACATTTAATTAAGTGATCAGTTTTTCGTGTTGAAAAGGAAGCCCAATTTAAAACTTCCCTGATTAGGACACAAGATTGCTTGAACTAAGAAATAGTTGACAATAATTTACAGAGTTGCAGTTAACTTTTTAACTGGCAGCATGTGTCCCTTTACTCTGCATCTATCTCGCTCAATTTTTCTCTCCCTTGGCTCTGCATCCCAGAAAAGATCTGTTAAGTTCAAACCTGCCCATCCCCTACTCCATGCTACCTCCTCTAGGCAGTGGACCAAGAAACCTCCTTCTTCCTCTTACCTCTGAGAATGATCTCAGAATAATTCCGATGTTGTTCTTCAAATTGCTCTTAAATTCACTGATCTTGACTACATTCAAACTGTGATCCCTTCAAAGAATCTCACTAGTACTTGTAACCAAAATTACCTTGGATAGAAACCTAGCTCAGCTTTCTAATTTTGGAGTAGCACATTGACTTTGAAGAAGGACTTTGGCTTTTTTTTTTTTACTTATTTTTATCTTTTTTTTTTTATTTTTTTAATACTCATGACATAGAATTTGCAGTGATATACAAAGAGCTCTTTGATGTTCTTGGTTTCTTTACAAGCTGGGCAGGGCAATTCACTACTGAAGCAACCCCTGTGTGTTCTGTTTTGCTTGATCAAGTGGACCAGTCACCAGTGTGGACTTCAGAGAATGAAACTGTTGAACCACTAAGAAGAATAAGCTGGTTCCTTCCACCCTATGTACCTAGTTGTCAAATCCTGTCCCATACAATTGTAGGCAAGCATTCAGTCCAAGGATGTAATTGCTGTTAGTCCAGAAGACTGCATCCCCAAAATCCTGTTATAAACCAAATGGCTTCACTGTAAATGCTGAGAAGGCATGAAAATTACTAAATAAAACCTCTCTCTTGAAAGCACAGGTTGTCCCTTCAGGTGCTGAGGCTACAGATGTTTTTTTTTAACTGCAAAGGCTTCGTCCCACTTGGAGCACTATAAATTCAAGTGTCCCTGATGACGTATTAACATAAAGATGTGAGGTGATGAGACTAGGATTGTCGTTTTGGGGACAATGTCTGGGACAATGGATGCTCAGCCCTGATTACAGCTGCTACTATTAAGCTGTAATTTTCAATGCTGTTCAAGGAAATTTGGTCTTGAAATGAGTTAAGTCAACTTGACTGAGAAAAGCATGCAGTTAGAGCTGTACAGTTTCAGCCCATTCTACTTCGTGTGACCTCATCTCATATATGTGCTCCTGTGGGCAAAAACAAAGAGTGGAACCATCTCTGTTAATACTGTTTTTGTAAGGATCCCCTTCTCATGGCTTGAGCCCTTTTGTAAGATGCCAGGAAGCTGTTTATAAATTGGTAACTGCTGGGTTTGTCTTTATTGTTTTGGGATTCCTCTGCTCCCACATAGACCTGGCAGTCCCTTCCTAAAATGCTGGGGTAGTGCAAGAATGCTATTTTTGGAACTATCCATTCCACACTGGATTGTTAAATGCTAGTATCAGACCTCAAGTATTTAGCTGTTCTGAGAAGTGGGACACTAACGGCAAATATGCATGTTATCATCTGCAGAATCTGACTCCTCTAGTGGGAGGAGGCAGTAGTTCAGGCTCAACATCCTTCATTCAAACATGGGATAAAACTTGCCAAAAATATGGCATACTAGTAATTGGAGTCCCCACTGGGACCTGAGGTGAGACCACAAACTCCATTTACTTGGAGCACTGGGACTCCTCTGAGTATAACAAAGGTCAGTACTTTTGGAGATGGATCACTGCATTCAACAGTCCCAAGCATCAAAGGCTGTTCACTAAGAAATTGCAGAGGATAGCGGTGGTGTCTGCCTGCTGTTTAACATCTGTTGCTGGATACTGTGATTCTGAGCAGCTTGCTATGTCTGTAGGTTTTTGGCTGAGGGTTTTTTCTTGTTGGATGTGGGGAAGGGGTAGGGGGTTTTGGGGTTGTTTGGAGAGATTTGGGTTTTTTTGTTTTTTCTTTGTTTTTTTTTTTTTTTAGTTCTGGTTGGCATGAGATATTATATGGCAGACAGGCTGGAATGCTATACAAATGTTGTAACTGAAAAATTCGCAAACAAATATTCAGGCACTTATCTAGGATTGTAGGGGAGCTGCTCGTATTGTTGCAAAAGCTAAATGTTTTAATGGAAATACAGCTTCTGCTTGCTACAGTGCAAGGGTTAGAAAGGATCTGGGCCTTGGGATGCCAACTTCTGTTTGTGGATTTTTTTCCTTTGATTCATTGCCTCTGCCTCCAGGTTTCTGTTGAATTCGAAGAATTAAAACACTGTTACGCTTTCAATACTGACATTAAGCCTAATTTGCTTTCTGAGAGATTTTAAACCTTCTGTGCATCTTGGGGCACTGTTCATATCTTCTCTGATTAATTAAATTGTTCTGAAGGTGTCATGGTCTGGCTGCATGGCACTGTGCATATGGCACCCTGCACAATCAGGGTTCAGCACACCAGTGCGCACAGCTCTTCTCACTGAGACATGTCATATGAGTGTGGAGGGAAAAGGATGATAACCAGGGGTTATTCGCCCCACTGAGTGTTGAACACATATCTTAAACAGCTAAATTAAGAGGCTGGTCTCTCTAGGCAGTTTAAAGAGCCTGTCTGAGAGAGTGACTGCTGGAAAACGTGGAGGTATGTGCTAACGTGTATCCCCCTTTGCTGGTCTGGAAGACCTGCTTGATGCTCAGCAGATCTCCTTGGTACAGCATCTCTCCCAAGAAACCTCTGAGTTGGATGAGCTTGTAAATGCTACTGTGTAATATCAATTGTTAGTAACAGGTTAGTTCAGCTAAGAATTTTCTGAAGAAAAAAGAAGCCAGGAGATACAGTGGGCATAGTAGGGAATGCAGGTATGTAATTCCATGGTTCTTGTAAATCTGTTTTTCTTAAGTGAGAGACTGTGTGTGTGTGTGTGTGTGTCCCTGTGTTTGAGTCCTGATTTTGAAACAGATTAAAAAAAAAACCCGTGAAAAGGACAAAAGATGTTTTGAGTCATAATTATTTACAGTCTGACGTGTTAGAATCTTGGAGGCAGTTACTACTCCTGATAATAGTGGTGGCTAGACTGATGTACATTTTTTGGCAGAGTGTTACTTCAGGGAGACTCCAGTCCTTTGACAGTTGTGTATTAGAAACTATTGTGACTTTTTGACGTACAAAAAGTGATTTTTTTAAATACTTCTATTAACTGAAGAAGGAATTTGTATTCTAAGTAAGCCGGGCTAGACATGGAAAGGCATTTTCTTTTAATCTTCATAATTTCCAGAACAGCAATGTGAAGTCCTCTTGATGGTGTAGTTCCTCAGGCTGCAGTAACTGCTTAGATTAGGTAAGGTCTAGCCTGCTTATCAACAGGGCTCAGGTCTGGGTTTTGCCTTCCAAGGGTGGTCCAACCCACCGGTCCCCTCCTTCCTTTCCCTCACTGCAACAGCTGGCAAGGGAGAAGTTGCTGAGAGAAGGCAGTTGCTGGCACCTAGCACCAGAGGATCAGCCCTCGCCCCTTGGGAAAGAAGGTGTCAGGCTGGTCACAAACTTCCTGCAGGCCAGGTCTAGCCCATGGACCGGCTACTGGACGATGTCACCCTATTTAATATTGGTGCGTCAGCAAATGTGGTTTTGTTTCCTCAAAAATAAATTGTAGCTGTTATCAAACAGAAGTGCTTTTGCTCATACTGACCACCCCTAGAACACTGAAGATGTGGAAAAATCAATAGGTGCAGACTAGGATAAAATAAAATAAACATTTTAAAGCTTTTAAGATACTAACAAAATAATGAAAGGAAGAAAGTAATCCCTGAAGGAATAAACTTTGCACTGGGAGAGAGCATGGCTGCTAACAAGTGAACTTGTTCCTTTCCTCATTGAACAAGCAAGATGTCTGCCAGTACCTGTCAGAGGAGCATAGTTAAGGACTCGTGCATGGGTTCATTTGGTCTCATCCAGACCTATCTGTGCTTGAGGCCACGGGGACAAGAGAGTGACGGGGTGTGGGCTGAGGTGCTTTAGGGATACGCCCAAGGCTACACTACTTCTCTGTGGAAAGGCTGCTGATTCTCTTATCCCTAGCTAATGTCTGTTAGCTGGAATCTGCAGAAACCGGCCAGAGCTCATCTGGAGCAGAGATGACAAGCATAATCAGAAGGATGAGCTAGCTAAGTTCAGATTTGCTTTAATTGTATCTACACACCTCTTGGAAGTGTTCCCAGTGTGAGGAATCTTTCTAGATTTCAGACAGAACACAGTATCGCCAGTTTCTAGAAAGTTGCTGTCCATCTTTATCACCAGGGCTATGAGAACACTGCTGTTTTCCAATCACCAGTTCAAGGTCAGGTTGGTGTAAAGTGCTTTCCTAGGGGGTATGCTCAGATCAATCTAGTGACTGAAGTGGGTGCAGAAAATGTTATGTGCTTGGTAAGCAGAGTAAGACCTCCTTTCTTCAGGGTTGGGACTTTAACCCATCTAGCCTGACCTCCTATATTGTGAAATTACAGCCAGTTATCTCTGTGAGGAGTGCAATAGCTCATGTCTGAGTTCAGCAATGCACTTTCTAGAAAGGCAATCAACCTGGATCAAAGGACATAAAGGGATAGCAAATACACCCCTTCTTTAGCATTTTATTCTAGAGGATAATCACACTGTAACAAATGTGAACCAGATGATTCATTAGGATTTTTCTAACTCCAGCTCTCAGCCATTGTTCTGGTTCCTGCTATGCTTTTTCTGACATGATTAGAGCTCTTAGGCATTTTTCTCCCATTATAGAACTTGCACACTGTAATCAAACTGGCTCTCAACAACCTGTAACAGCAAAACCCAGCAACATCTCTAAGCTAGAATCTACTCTGTTCCTCCTAAGAGGAGTGATTTTTAGCAGTTCAGTCATATGAATCATCCTGCCAGTAAAGCCAATTCCATCACATTTTTCCAGTTCCCTCTGGTTTTCCTTTACATAAATCTTATGACATGGGTGCACTACTATCTGTTCTGTTTGTCTGTGAGTTTCCATGGACAGTTGAAGGTGTTAGGGTTGGCTGTAAGACCCTTCATGTCCATGTAACCAACTGCCTAACCAATGCCTCTTTATGCTATATCTGTAGATGAAAGTCTTCTCTGTGTCAGAAATAAAAGGATGCTCTCGCAAGCCTCTTCAGCTTGGTCCTGCATTGTTCTGGGTTTGATGGCCATTAGAAGCCTGTCTGAACTTTGGAGCGTATGTGTTGACCTTTAATAGTAAGTTGGTATTTGGGCTGGTTTGTCTTTTCTTGGGGATTTGCTGGATCAAAGGGATTTGGAGAAGTCACTCCTCAGCCTTTTTAGGCAGTCATTTTAATGTGTAATAAGCCACCTTAGCTTCAGTGTCAGCTGAGTTTGTGTGCCTGGTATTGTTTACAAATGAAAATAAAGAAAACTGTGCTTTCTTAGTTGCTTTCAGGGGAACCATTTGAGACATAAGACTAAGGTCTTTAATTTTGCCTTTTAATCTCATTAACATCTTCTGAACATTGTTTTCTGTGAGCAAAGCCCAGGGGTACCCCAAGCAATGGGGGAAAAAAAAAAAAAAAAAAAAAAAAAAGAATGGAATAGACTTTGGAGCAGCCCACACACATTTGAGGGCTCCTGGATACTTTGGCTGTTCTCTGTGGAACTCCTTGAACCTGTAGTTCAGTTGTGTTTAGTGTGTGATATGTTTAACTTAAAGAATCCACGAGTTCTGCCTCCATGGCTGGGCAACCTGTGTGGTCTTTGTCAAGCCTCTTCCCTCGCCTCTTCCCTGTTTGTTTTTTTTTTTTGTGTATTTTTTTTTCTTCTCTCTTTTGGGCTATACAATATTCTGGTTGAGCACTATCACTTGACCACATTATGTACACCTCTTGAATTCTGAAATTAGTGGGAATGTGAAGAAGTGGTTTTGTTAGTATAACTTTTACCATATAGTCAGTCACATATATTCCTATGTTAATCCAACTATGTTTGTCTGTCACCGAAACTAGCTGTGGAACATCTGTGCAGCCCTATTCCCAACATAAAAACATCACTTACCACTATCTGGGAGTGTTGTGTGTCATGAGAAACGACGCCTGCTCCTTTCCTCCCTGCCGTGTTGCTCAAGTGGCCCTGGATTGCAGGCTGACTCACCAGAAAGTGCCCTTCTCACCAGCGGCATCCTGGGGGTTCCTTTCTCAGTATCTCACCAGATTACTGACATAGTCCGGCCCTGGTGTCATCGGCACAAGCTCTGAGGAAAGGGTGTGACAAAGGCAGGTATGTTGAGTGCACACACACCTCATTGTGCTGGTTTCCTCAGAGGTAGGTGACAGGGTTTTTGTTTAAATGCGTATCCCGGAGACAAAAGCTTTAATCATGATACAGTTTTGTTAGGTAAGATCTACGAACTGAGAGAAATGTGAAATCATAACCTTCTGTTCTCAGCCAAGTGCACGTGAGCTCTCTAGCAGTCCCTTTATTTCTCTGGTTCTGGTTAGCGTTTGTAGTTTTACGACAGGTACGACAGGCTGGAGCCACTCTGCTTGTGAACACTTTTATCTCTTTGAAGACTTCTCCTTTGGAAAGGAAATTTCTCTTGGCTGTTCTTAGCTCAAAGGCAGAACGTTACAGGGAGGGTGATGAAACTGTTTTCAGCGGGGGGAATCCTGTACTTCCTTTGAAGACACATGTTGTTCCTGAAGCAGCTTTCGAGCAGCAGGAAAATCGTCCGAGGCCCAGCAAGCCGCTGCGAGGCTGGTCGCACAGCGCAGCCCTTGACTCATGACACTGGCCCTTCCCTGTCTTTCTGTCCCTGGGGATGGTTCTGGGGGCTTAAAGTAGGCAAAGA
>NW_010131946.1:0-8417 GCF_000699245.1 Pterocles gutturalis | reverse complement strand
GGTGTCAGACACCTTTAAACTGGCTTCACATCCACAGGGAGCAAAACCTGGGTCTAGACCCTTAGTGCCTGCATGGGTTTGCTTACAAGCACCGGTAAAAGGCTGCTGACATTGGCCAAAAGAACAGGTCTGAAGGTGTCGTCACTTCTCTTTCTTTCTCTTCTCCAAATATGGTTGCTCAGGTGAATCCAGGTAGCTCAGGGTAGCTTTTGTTCGAGCCACCAGTTTGATCCAGGTGGTAAATCTGCAGTTCTTTCACAAACGAAATGCAAAGTCAATTTGTCTTCGATGTCCTGAAACTAGGCTGGAGCAGGGGCAACCTGGGAGCACACAGGCAAAGCCAGGCTTTGTGGCACCTTCCTTATGCCACATCTCAAGTCCCTGAAGAATTTACCAGATTAGCACGAAAACCACGAGGTTTTAAAAACATCACTGAGTGTCAGGTATCTTTTCCCCTCCTAGAGAATTTCACTTTTTCTCCACAAATGCAAAGAAGCTGTGGATGGCCCATCCCTGGAGGGGTTCAAGGCCAGGCTGGATGAGGCTTTGGGCAACCTGGGCTGGTGGGAGGTGTCCCTGCCCATGGCAGGGGGTGGAACTGGATGGGCTTGAAGGTCCTTTCCAACCCAAACCATTCTGTGATTCTATGATTCTATTTGACACAGGTGCATTTGGAGTATTTCTTGGTTTGGATGGGTTTGTTTCCAGGAGGGCTAAAGGGACAATCAGCTCCTGTTCTGTTCTTCTGTTCATCGCAATCATCCCTCAGTCACAAGACACAGGAAGAGCAGTGAACGCTGGGGTAAACGAACAGAATTATGATGTTAAAAATGCGGAGGGATTGCCAGGAAACACTCAGAGGATATCTGATACCCAGCAGCGGAAATGAGATGGAAGCAAGGTCTAATTTAGGGATGAACTATCCAATTTGCATTTATTATCCTTACCCCCTCTTGCCTTCCCTTTGGCCATTTTTAGATCCAGAACCTTTTTTTTTAGGTTCTCTAAAGATGAAATTCCAGCCTTCCCTCCCTTCGGTTACCTTCATGGTCTAGGAATCACACATTTTTTTTTTTTGTATAGAGTTGGCCAAGTTCAGCAAGAAGGCTGAAGAAGAGGTGGTGGCTCCTTTCTGGGAAACAGATGGTTTCAGTCTCAGTTTCCTGAGCCTGAGAGGGACTATGAGCTGAAATGTCCTCTTCTCTCCCAAACTGCCCAGCCACAGGGCTCTCCTGTCCCTCTCCTGCAGTGTCACAGAGAGGGAATCCAACCTGGGAAAAAATTAGGGAAAATGGTGGGGATGGGGACCCAAACTGCTCTCACTAAGGAGTCCACCAGTAGTTTTTCAAGAGGGAATTTGTCCATTTGCAGCCAAAACACGAAGGTTTTACTGGTTTTAGCCATTCCTTCTAACGATAACAAAACCATTTCTATGGCAAAAGAAGAACAAAAAAAGCATTAAGATGAAAATGGATTTCTCAGTCTTGTATCCCCTTCTCCCTTTCAAATACATTTCAACTGAATAATCTGTGACTTTTGTCACTGCAGTGCCACTGGCAGAGTGAATGGAAGCAGCTGAGACCGGACAGCTCAGCACACGCAAGGTCAGGACTTGCATCTGGGAGGAAGCACTGGGCACCGGGTCCCCTTCACATTGCTCTCAGATTCCCCATCACTCATCAGCAGGCTCAGAAAAGAGATGCAAGTCACTGCAAAGAGTCTCACTGCTTTGGGGGCAGGGGATGGGGTGAAATCAGTGTTTTCTCATAAATCCGGACAAGGTGTATATCACTTTAATTGATGTCCAACTTTCAGCCTGACATGCTTTATAAACCCTGGGCGGCTTTGATCTCCTTGTCTTTGCCTATAAATGCAAGGATTACAAAAACATTCCGAAAAAACAGCACCAAAAAATGTCTTTCACCGAGGTACTTTGCTCCAGCAGATAAGGCTAATAAGCAAAGAAACCCCAGGTATTAGGAAGCGAGGCTTTTCAGGAATATACTCTGGGGCGGGGGGGGTCGAAGCGTCTGAAGGATATTGATGCTTATGCTCCCCCTGTCATTATTTCACGATATTGTTTATATCCCCGGGATGTGGATAAAGGTAGCTGTCACTTCTGGCACCGGGAGATTACAGCGAACTGTGGCTGACACTGCCCAATGTTGCGTTGACTGACAGCCCCCCGCGGCATGGTTACTGTCAGAGCCCTCCGAGGGCTGCGGGTGCCCCGCTTGGAAGGGGAGGGGGGTTTCCAGGGAGCGGGGGGCTCTGCTTGGCCTCCAGCACATCCCCATGCAGGAGGAGGCAGCTCCTCTCCATGCAGGGCTCGATGGTGCTGGTAGAGTTGAGAGAAGGTGTTTTACCGTCCTTTTAATCTGTAAAAGGCTCAAGTCCCAAATGTTGGCATCCCTCTTGGGTGTTTTTGGTGCCCTGCTCCCAGGGGATGCTCAGGGATGTAGATGGGATGGGGTCTGGGCAAGAGGAGTCTCCTTGGATGAGGAGAAGAGATGGAAATGGAGAAGGTAGATGTGAAAACAGAGCAAGGCAGGCTGTAAGACCTGGCACCCCAAGTCAGGACTCAGTTGTGGATTCAGACTAATATATTTCTCCAGGCCAGTGACTCCCTGAGACCTGGATGTCTAAATTCCTTTTATATTTCCTTTATTCTCCATGGTACCCTTAGACACCATTCAGCTGGCCAAACAGAGGCACTGAGGATGTCTGAAAGCACCTGAGATGTCAACACAGGGTCCGACATGGCACAAGACTCACACCCATCTGAATGGCAGCAGGATCTCCAGCTAAAATCACTTAGACACCCATGTGGCAACCAAATCCCACCCCAGTATTGACTGGAGACACCACAGCTACTTGTTCTGACACCAAGGCATGGCCAGCTGGATGACTGACCTGTGGACACCAAAATGTGGATGTCTTTTATCTGCAGACCAACAGACTTACCCCCAAGTCTCCTTTCGTAATGGGAACTGCTCTTCCCAGTCCCTGGGAAGCTGGGAAGTGTCTGAGCCTTTGGGAAGCTCTGTGGAGTTACGACATTATCTTTGAAGTTAGCTATGAAGTTATCTCCTTGGTGCTAAGAAGGTCTCAGCTGGAGCACTGGACCCCCTCCTGGGCCCTGGGTTTCAAGGGAAAAAGGGGTCAGACTGGGGACAACCCCCCCAAAAAAAATGCAAAGAGAATGACTAAAGGAGTAGAAATGACAGATTAAGGAGGAAGGGCTGAAATTGGTTAGTCTGCAGAGACACTTGAGGAGTGACATTCCTTCATGAAAGGTAAAAGAAGGAGGGAGGGAGGGCAGGGACTATTAATCCAAGGACAGGGAAGCTGAGGAAGGTGAAACCACCTGGGAAACTCAGCATCCTTCAGAAGAGCTTTTGACAAGGATAAGTAGGTAGATACAAGACTCTGCCTCGATGCAGAAGGATGGGCGAGATGCCCTCAAGGAGCCCCTTCCCATCCCGCAGCTCTTTGACCCTTGTTGGCTGGGGCTGTGGCAGCTGCCATACGATGTGACTTGCCCCAGGCGTCTCAGGACTTCTGGGGTGGAGCAGGGAACGAGACCCATCTCTGTGGGCGCCCACATCAGCGTCTGGCCACCCTCTGTCTCTGCCTGCATCTGTCAAACAAGCTGATTAAGACGTCTGAGAAAAGCAAAACCCAGGGGCTGGGACCATCCTTTGATGGCATTGCTTGGGTCACGCTGGGTGAACTCTAACAGGTTTTGTCAATGAACACAGGGGGCAGGGATTTCCAGCCCTGGCAAACACAGCCCTGCCTGTACTGTGCCAGGCTTTGACAGACTTCTCCAGGATATTTTCCCCTTTCTCATTTTGTAGGCTTTTATTTACACAAACAAAACCCCTGCAAACTAGATTCTGCACTTTCCATAAGACAGAGGAATGCAACTAAACTGCCCTCATGATGGGTTTTCATAGGAACATGGGTTTAAAAAAAAAAAAAAAAGGAATCAGACATCTATATGAAGTAAACGACACTGTTAATTAACATGATTTAAGATGGCAGATCATCTAGTAGGGACATTAACTCTCCTGCTTCAGGGTTGACAGCAAGCTCCAGATTTTACAAGTCCAAATGAGTCTTGTTTAAGAAGTGGGAATTTGGCTCCTCAATCAATTAGTCCTGCCAGCTCCACAAAGGGAAATTTATAACCGAGTGCAGAATTAACCCTAGACCTTGCAAACTGTATGTCAAGCTGCTGAGCACCGCCTTGCGCCTCTTCACCTACTAGAGTCGCATGGCCTGAAGAGAGAGATTACTTTGCAGTAATGCTGTCAGAGACCAAAGCAAATCTGATGCTCCCAGACATGTGGAGGGCACAGGCCTTGACCTGGGACTGTAACCATCTGCAAACAAAGGATCTACCTATCTGAGCGTGAGAGGAAGCCAAAGCGTGCAGAACCGCTGGTTTTCTGCTAACTTCGCTGGAGTTGAGCTGGTTGTATGAGGAGCCCTGGCACAGCCCAGGGTTGTTCTGGGACCCACCAGAACTCAGCTCTATACACATCAGCTGTCCTCATGAAACATAGAGTTGGGACCCTTCAAGGACGCACGTTGGACCACTTTGTCTGCCAGACATCATGACCACAAAGTCTGACAATGGACACACATGATTTGTGCCTAAACAATCTTGTAAATATGCCTTTTGGTTCATTTTAAAGCATTTGATGATCTCTCTTCTAGAACAAATGGGTCACTCAGCAGCCACTTGCGGCATGGAAACACAAATCGTGGATTGACAGTCAATCTGGCCTCAAGCCTGACTTTGGAGCTGCTTCTTCCCAGCCGTGTACACAAAACTTGGCCAGCTAGGGCCAGACATCCAGAGCCCAACTCATCTGTTTTGACTTCAGCAGCTTGCTTCAGTTGCCCGTGAGTAGGCATCGAGTGACATTTTAGATGTCCTCAGCCTCCAGCTGCTCTTCAAGACCTGCACAGGTCTCCCACAGATCTGGTGTCATACCTGTGTGACACCAGGTAAATGTAACTGTCTCAGAAAAACAAAAAGTCTTGGGATTGAAACTAGATTATCTTTAAGGTTCCTTCCAACCCAACCATTCTATGATTCTACGATAAACCCTAGAGCATCTCAGAGGCCACTAGGAACCCACATGTGTACAAATAAACAGATGCGTCCATTCAAGCTAATGACTCTAGACTCCCTTCCCAGCCACTGCAGACTCTTGCAGACAAGCAGCCATGAATCATTTGACCTCTTGGAGATGCCTGCCTTAGGCTGAGACGATCTGCTCCTTAGAAGTGCCTGTCTCTCTTCGCTGACTACAAAGGGAGCTCGGGGTGATTAGCTCAGCTCTGGATGTTTACAATGCATACGGCAAAATTTGACCAGAAGACTCTCACCCTTGGGTCTTTGCTGTTCTGCGTGTCCCTGTGTCCCTTCCAAAGCTGGGTTTCTAGTAGAAAAAAAAGGCAGACGAAGAGGCCCTCCCACTCTGTCTCTGCTTACATCGTCCTTACGCTAAATGGAGAGGATCCTAATAGGATATTTAGAAGAGGTTAACTCTTCAGAAGCCTCCGTCTCTGCCCTACATCCTGGACGCCTGCCAGAGCAAAGCCAAGGATAACAAACCAGCTTTCGTTCAAGTATTCTGAGCCAATTAAAAAAGACAAATTAGTTTGGCCTTATCTCTCCCTCCTCCTCCCCCTTCCCACCCGAGAGACAAGAGGGGATTCGCGGAGGAATGTTGCTCCTCTGTGATGGCTCTGCCTCGCTGAACTCTTCAAGGTCTATGACGGATGAAAGCTCTCTCTTGCATTATGCATCCAACAGCCTGCTGGGTCCTAATGGGATGGGGGCCAGGGGCAGTGATGGGGGGGACTGGAGTGGCAAAGTAGGGAGAAAGCTTTAAGTGGGGAATGAAGGCAATGGGGCTAATGGACATCTCTTCCCCATCCAAGCTCAGTCTGAGGATCTCTGCAACCTTGCAAGCCCCAGTGCAAGATAAACGAGAACTATCTTGTGCTATCAGCCCTTTTCTTTTGTCGTTCTTTCTTCCCCTGCATTTTTTGCCATGCAGTTGCTGCATTTTCCACGTGCTGCAAGCAGAAACTCTGGCATGGCCTGGGTATGCCAGGAGGGAAAAAAAATAAATTGGCAGGAAAGGCTTTTAGGAAGAACTATCTGGTTCAGGTCTGGGCTGTTTAAAGATATCATGTGCTGGTTTGACCTCTGCCATGGTCTGAGCTCATCTGCACGAAGAGCAGGGCGAAAACATCTGAGCAGCCGCAATGAGTCAGAGCGGAGCCCTATCTGCTTACGCGCTCTTTCCCAACCCTGGCCACTAGCAAATGTTTATGTAAAGGGTTTAAGAAGGAGGGCAAGAGGAGTGATACATCAACAGGCTCAGCTGTGCTGTGGCCACATGCTGGCTGCATCCAGAGGGGGTTCAGATGGGGCGCCTCAAAAGACCAGGTGCTCCGCCTGAACCTCATCTGGGTGAAGCTCGGAGCACAGAGACATTGCCCTGATCAGAGCTAGGATGGCTCAGGTTGGCACTAGTTGCTTTGAGCCAAAACTGCACCAAGCATCGTGATAACAATACAGACAATCAAGTTCCAGTATCTGTGCTTGGCACTGTTTAATTTATTAGTAGAGCTGTGTCCTGTGACGGAAAAGATCATCTCATTCCCAAGATTAGAGAGCCACTTGTTCTTGTTATTCACGATAACACTGAGCTCTTTTCATCCCACTCTTGCAGGGTCTTTATTTCACAGCTGGGGACACGCACGCCTTGCCTAGCGAGACACTGCAAGGAGGAGAGTTTAAATTCCATCTCACTTCCCAAACTAACACTCTGCCCAGCGAGTAACTAAATATGTCTCGCTTGGCTGAGTGGTTTCCTGGGGAAGGCAAGGACAGGACCCAACACACACTGCAAGTAACCTTAAAGTATCTTGTCCCCACTCCATGGACCCTGGGCTGAAGAAAGTCAAAACGTCAAAGCAGTTCAGGAGAACTGGACTGCTTGGTTTCCATCCAGCCTCAATCTCCTGAACTCTTTAGGGATTTTGCAATATCCTGCTTCTGTGAGTCTAAGAGAAACACTCCAGGATGTCTTCACAGTAAGTCTGTGTCTTTACAGAAGGAGAAAGACTTTACAGAAAGGCCCTGGGGAAGTCTCCAGTCCCCTGTGTGAAACATCTATTGGGAAGGAGCTGCATGCCCTTGATTTCCTGCTAATGCTCTCCCATAGTTAGAAATGTGGAGAAAAAGCAGCAACCCGGAGGTATGGGGACAGCAAGAGGATGGGGTGTCAGAGACAGAGAAAGGATGAAAATATAAACCATGTCAGAGGTCCATGGAGAGAAGAAAATGTTCATTTGTGCTGTGTGAGTTCCATGTGATTTGGGCTGAGAGCTGGGTTTGAAAGTCTGGTTGGGGGGGGTGGTGGGGTGGGGATGTGGTGTGTGGTGTTCTCCCTTCTTCCTATTTAATCAGCCTGACCAGCCACTGCTGTTGACTACAAGGATAGAATCCTAGAATGGTTTGGGTTGGAAGGGACCTTAAAGATCATCGAGTGCCACCCCCTGCCATGGGCAGGGACACCTCCCACCAGCCCAGGTTGCTCAAAGCCTCATCCAGCCTGGTCTTGAACCCCTCCAGGGATGGGGCATCCTGGATTTCCCACAGCACAAGCATCTCTCAGACAAAAGCAGTGCAAGACTCCTCCTACCTCACCCCACCACTTGTCTCTTCCCCACTGCCAGCATCGCTTTGGAAGGAGATCATCACAGGGAGGTTAGCTCCTGGTCTGCATCCTTACATCTGCCCTGCACAATCCCTGCAGGCAGGAGTGGTTGGGATTGTATGGACACTCCTTGGGTAAAACCTATCCTAAATAAAAGATCTCATGAATTATCTAGGAATTGTTAACCATGTAGAGCTCCTGGAGATGGGAGATGTGCCCAACTGGGGGGTCACACTAGATCCTCCATAATGTCAATTTTTTAAGGACCTGGTCTCTGCATAACGTCTGTAGCAGCAGGGACTTTGCAGAGACGCGGGCCAACACCTGGCACAGCCTTCCCAGGGCAGAGCTGTGACTATACCCCACGGGCAAGGCGCCAGGAGGGTTTTCTAGGAACCACTCAAAAGATCTGCGGGGCTTGAGGTCAGCGTTGCGGCGCTTTCACGTCAGTCCTGGGGACAGAGAGTGTAAAAGACTATCGGAGGCACGGCAGCAGTCCCTTGGAGGGGCTCTGGCCAGGCTATAAAAGGAGCTGGTCTCTGCGAAATTCCACAGGGAGGGAACATGCTGTAATTACGCTGGTGCTGTCTCAATCGACAGTGGCACAAACCAGAACCTTCCAGTTCTGCAGTGGAGAACAACAGGCAAAAAAAAAAAAAAAAAAAA
>NW_010131945.1:0-484 GCF_000699245.1 Pterocles gutturalis | reverse complement strand
AAATACACAAATGAGTGACACACAGTGCAGCTGCTTTACCACCTAATTACCAAGGTTCAGCCCATTCCTGGCTAGCAATCCCAGAGCAGGGAGAGTCCCAAAACCACACTCCCAGAATGGAGATAGGAGCACAAGCATCCCAGGCCAAGAGCTGACAGAGGGTGGGAGACGACCTGAGAAGAGGGACCACCTAAGAGAGTCAACCTGGAAAGAGAGCTCACTCTGAGCAAGAAGGGATCCAGAACAAAAAAAGGGATGAGCTTCCAGAGGGCCATCACCTATATACTGGACATGACGTGTCTCAAACCTAAACCTAAAATCAAATCTGTGATGGGTTTAATCTTGGCTGGGGGCCAACCCACACACTCGTTCACTCAATCCCCCTCCCCAGCCCCCAAGCATGAGTAAAGGGAAAGAAGGACTCATTCGTTGAAATAAGAACAATTTACTAACTAAAAACTACAATAATATTGAAAATAATAAT
>NW_010131944.1:6287-23651 GCF_000699245.1 Pterocles gutturalis | reverse complement strand
ACCCGGGTCATTCTATGATTCTATGACATATGTCATGTTTTATGTTCCTACTGATAGGCTAATATTTTGCTATTGCATTCATCAAATATGCTCTAAACATAGCACATGTCATCAGCTTTCCTGAGACATGCCATCCATTTCTTACAGAAGTCAAGCAATCTTAACTGAACCAAACTCCACAAGGAATATGCAAATAAATCACAACTGAATGGGGATTAACCTCTCTGTTCCTTTTCCTCTGTTGAGAACAGGGAAAAGAAGGTTCCAGAAACATTAAATTATCAGTCAACATACAACAGCGTTTTTTGTCACAGACATTTAAAAACTTGACTTTCATTGCAATTTAAGTCAGTTGCATTTTGAAATGTGGATGTCCAAGGCAAAACGGAACTTCACTTTCTCAGCTCTTAGTCTCTGCATACTAACATCAACAGCAGCATCACACTTTGGGGGACACCAAATCAGAGAATTATGGGACGTTGGTTTACACAGTGAAACAGGAATAAGAACAAAAGAAATCAGAAAAATGAGACTATTGATGCAGACCTTCCTGCTGCCACATGAAAACCCTCCGTAACTCCTTGCAGTGAATTTCTAGTGAGCAATGGGGATATTAAAACCCAAATGCTGTTAGTCCTGCTCATACCATGAACAATGACAAAGTGCAGCACGGTTCAATATGACTCGAGGGTGCAGGATCTGACCCAAAGCAAACTACCCAAAATCATCCAAGAGCTTCATCACAAAATTGTAAAATGAACTGACCCAACTGCAAGACTGTTTTTTCTCTCACTGAAATAAAAATGTGCTATATTGAGTCCTGGTAAGCAACATCTCTCAAGAATGTGAAAAAAAATGTGCATAGGGTAAATGCAGAACCTAATACAGGGATTTTTTTAAGAACATCATCCGGCCTAAGGGCACATTTGCCAAATTCACCCTTAAGAATCCTATTTTATCAAGGATGAAGCTGACCCTGTGATGTCCTAGTGGAGAAGAAAAATTTTTCAGCTGCACACTGGGCTGACTGGTAATGCTGCATGGACAGTACACTGGGATTTCATAATTGCAAGAGAATTTCAGGAGTATAAATTCCATTGGAAATCAATAGGGACTTCTGCTACTAAATCCCTTAAGCATTTCTGAAAATTTCATCCTGTGGGCCTCACATACCCAGTGCTACAGTGAATAAAGGAAACCTTGGAATGTTATCCCCATTATTATACCAGGAAATTTAACTCTCATCTGTGGGTTTGTGCAGGGGTTTTTTTGAATTTTACTTTTTTCACACTAGCATACAGATATTTATTAAAAGAAAATATTTTGGAATATTATGTTTAACCTACTAGCATACAATATATTGCTATTCTAAAGGTCAGTGTTATATCCTGCAAAAGCATATTTATCAGGCCCATTCCTAGGAGTCTCAGAAAGACGTTTTTCTTCTAATAATTTATTAGTCAAATTAGAAATGAAGCACTGCCATCACAACACCTTTAACTCTGAGCTTTAGGCTCAGCTCTCAGCTCCTTTGAGACTGTGAATCAACAGTAATTAAATGAACCCCTCAGGCTTCTGAGTGGCTGCTTAATTACATATGCAGCTATTGCTAAACATGGGTCATTCCACTTTGTGAAAGCTTTTCCCACTAATAAGCAGCAACTTCTGAAAAGCCTTTCACCTCGCTCTTCATCAACCTCCTGTTCTATCTTGAAGTTAATAACACATGTTCATCTCATAAAAAGCAAAAAAGTGCTTGCCACCGCACTCTGCTCCAGGGAGCTTCTTTTTATGGGAACAAGAGTGGCTGTGACCTTTGCCACTTTAAGCTCCTCCTGCATCTTTCCCACCAAGATTAAAGAAATTTGGGGAGATCCTCTCTCAGAACCAGGAATTATGTATTTCTTTCCTGAAAGCAAACATGGAGGTCCTACGAATGACAGACTTTCAAAAGACAAGGCCCAACAGTCAAGTATGCATTGAAGAGTTGTATATTCACAGCAATTCAGCGATTTGCAAAGCTTTCATTGAAATAAATCATACCACTTTATGCTTTGTACTTTCTGTGAGTTCTCTGACACTCTTTTTTTCTTTCCTATTTAAAATTCCAAAACTGACTCCAAAATCTGTGTGAGCAGTAGCTTCTAGTTTATTTTGAAATCTAAGTCATCCATATAAATATTTCTTTGGCCTCTAAGGCAAGAGAAAAAATATTAGGATGCTTGTAACTAGACACCAACCCGTGGTCAGACTGCAGGAAAAGTATAAAAGATCACCTGGACTAACTAACCCACTAGAGCACAAAAGTGACATTTGACAGGCAGGAGAAAGCATGCTGTGTAGGTCACATACTGAACTTGGGGAAAACTCAAGATATGGCTGGTGATAGAAAGTATTAATGGTGTTCCCAGAATGCAAGATTATCTCCTCTGTAACGTGCTGCTGTCCGCTGATACATTAAAAAAATATTTTCAATCTAGCCTGTAAAAATCAAGGGAAAAAAGCACCCTAACATAAATTCTTGAATACTTTCTTTTGCTGCATCTTCAAGAAGAGTTTGTGAATACATCTCATTTTATTGACATCACAATATTCAGATGTGGTTTGCACTTGAAGATCAGATCTTTTAAAACTAGCAAAACAAGAAAGTCAACATGCTTTGATGTGATTATCAAAGGAAACCATACATTTGAAAAAAACAACGGTGCAATAGTTACACCTGGGATGCCCACAATAATTTCAAAGGCTGGGATGAGACAGCCACATACATTCTCCTAAGGTAACACAATGCCCAAGCATTTCTTTGTTCAGGATTACCATTTTTCATATTCTTCTTTATGTCTAATGTCCTTGTGTCTTAATGTTAATTGGTCTAATTTACAAACTGAAAAGAATTAAGTCTATGTCTTTTTCTAAAAGTGTTTCTAGTCATGCCACGGAGGAATAGCCTGCACCTCCACTTCTGTGGGCTGTTGTGCACAGATCTTTAGAGTGCTTCTCAGTACACAACATTACTCTGCTCTTTATGAAGTTTGCAGAAAATAATATATAGACTTTTTAAAAAAACTCATGCAATTTTAAAACCAAGATACAAAGAGCTGAAAGCAGCACCTACTGCAGGTGGAATTTAAGGATTTTTGGCTACGTGTAGGAGCCCTGAAGCCCAGCACTGTGCTCTATTTCTGTTACTGCCAAACTGCAGAAAAAGAACTTTGTAGCGAGTTGGGGTTTTTAAAAAAAATCTAATTAAACTGAGTTCACAAGTGACACTGAAATAATAGAATACACAAATACAACGATGGTGTCTCCAAGCAAAAATATTTGTAAGAACAAAGACTGCTAACCAAATTCCTTAAATACTTCTCCTTAGATACAAGTTCAAAGAATGTGCTAAAGTAATCAGGGTAAGCGCCACTGCATGTCTCTGAAAACATCCATTCTGAGAAAATCTACTTAAGTGTAACCTCGAGAGATGAACTGACTTCACTGCATAATTAAAATTCCTCACTAAAAAGTCCACAATGAGTCTAGAAGTATTCAGTGGTAGGAATCGGGTTAATACAGATAAAATAGGATGCAAAGTTTTTCTCTTTCAGCCATGAAAACCTGTTACAAGTTACACCTGTGCACTGCCAGCTAGAGAAACCTGTCATTCCAAAAATCTTAGTTCCTTACTCCAGTGCTGAACTGATTATGAATACCTGTCACTGCATATCACTCCAATTTCTTTACACTACCTTTCCACAGTGAGTGTGGCAAGAGTCCTGTGCCACGGAAATGTGTTTCTGATCATCAAAATTCATTGTCACTGCATTCATGTTGAACTCTTTCATTATGTTACAAGAATTTTCACTTACTATTTTTTCCTTTTTTTTCTTTTTATTTTCTTTTTTTTTAATACATTGAGAAATTAAGTCTGTTCACTAGTGAAATTCACCCATGCTTATAAGCCTAAAAGTAAACATGCTCAAAAATACTGAGGTTTGACACAGTTCCAGAAAGCATGTGAGCACAAATCCAAACTTGAGATAAACCAACAGTTGAGATGTTTGCAACTGTGTCAGAAATTTAACCCTGTAATTAAACACCAAATAGTGAATATTAAGATATTTTAACAACCTCACAAACTGTACTGCTTAATAAACTGCTTGAGTTGGCAACTGATTGGCCTACCAAGAAAACAATGAACAAATTATTTAGCTATCAGGTTACAAGAAGCTGAAGAGGAAACCTAACTCCAGTGACAGACAGAACCCCATACACCAGTGTAAAGAATTAAAATGCTGCATGTCACTAATGTAGGGCTGATGAGAGACTTCTGAACATAACCCAAAGACAAGGAAAAATGAAGCAAAATGTTTATTGTGATGATCTCGTTTAGATGCAACAGCCCCTCAGGGTCAAGATTCAACTTAACAAACCACTAACAACTCCATCTCTGGAGCGATGATTTCACCCGACCTCCCACCATTCCCAACAGGCTACAACCCTGTTCCTTTGGCGTTGAGATGTAAAGCTATGGATGACACAGGACATGGCTCTGGTAATGAGCTCAGTGAAAATACCCAGCTGAAGAGTATAAAGATAAGCAATGTGTAGGGGATGTTAGTTTGGTTTCTGATCCACTGCTCTGTCTTACACTGGACAGATCAGCAGACCACCACCCAACACTTGGTTTTGTATGTAAAGTGCAAACCAGTGGCAGAAGAAGACCCTTCAGGTGAGAGGTTTCCGTGCATCGGGAAGAGCTGGGGGAAAGGGGGTGGGTATGGGGGTGTTTTAATGCTTCTGAAAGTTGTGAGTAAACTTGTGCATTGGTCATAAAGTAATCCTGGCAGCAGGTGAGGCACAGGCACATACTTACGGCAGAGGGCTTTCTGCAGCCTGCGGAGCTTCATGGCAGTCCTGTACGCAGAGAACCTGACATTGTTCAGGTCAGCTGTAGGGGGAAATATTAAAATAAAAGATCAGCTTTACACCTTTGAAACAACCAGACTCATGAAGATGTTGTCATGTTGAACTAGAAGATTATATTCATTGGTTAAAAGAACAGAGGGGGGAAAAAAAAAGCACATTATAAATGTTAGAAACTCTGCTTCACTGAGCAAAAGCCCTCAAACCTAGACAATCAATCATCCAAAATAAAAACTGTAAGTCTTGAAGTGTTACTTCTTTTCGTTCAAAGGCACTGAACTTAAGACCACTTGAAAAGACAACATCAGTGACTGCAGTAGTGTTGTCTTAAAATACCGCAGCCTTTCACACCACAGGCACTGTGAGACAGATAAGAACCTGAAACTCCTCCTTGTCTGCCCGATGCACCAGGCGGGCTGTGTGCAGGCAGCCCAGAGAGAAGAGCACTGCGCAGGAATAAACAGGCAACTCTCAGCTACTGCTGAAAAAAATCTTAGAAAAAAAACAATGACATTTTTGTGCTTTCCACCAGAGCAGATCCCAGCCATGCCTTGAGCTGTAAGGCCTTCCTGGTGAGAAGCCAGCTTACTCAGCCAGGTGAGTTCCCAGGTTCTCACCTCCAAAATGTCGGGGAGCCAGTGGGCTTCCAGCAGCACGGCTGGGCATGGCACCTGGCTAGGAACACAGGGTGTAGTGCGATTTTTGCTGGAGCCTTCTCATGCATTTAACAAAATTAAGACATTTGCACAAGTCCCCACTGAATAGTTTAACCACGGATTACAAAAACCTCCTGGGATGAGGTGGGCCATGCACCAAACCAGTCACACCACACTAGAACTTATACAAGCCTCTTGGCACTCCGGAGGCTCAGCACCGGATACTCGAACATTACTCAGCACCAAATTCTGACTATCTCCACAGCAAGACACAGCAGCTGGTTCGTAGTCTAAGAAGTGAACGCTAGACAAAACTTAAAAGAAAGGAGGGGTTGCCTTGGACCAAACCTGGCCAGGAAACTGCGTTTGCATCTTTCTCTTCTGTGAAACCAGACTGAAGAAGACATGCTTGTTCTAATCTTGTCCCTGCCTTTGCTGAGGGTGGCCTTGGGCAAACCCCATCTACAACAAGAACGAAGACAAAATTCACTGAGAGGGGGGTTGAACCTACTGTGGACGAATTTCTGCCATCGGTACCAGTATATCGGCTAACTCGTCATTTACAACTAGATTTGGCAGACGAAACATCTACACACCTACAGTGCCGATACACCACCACTTGCATCATTCAGAATCAAACGCAGGATGCAGAACTGAGTGCACAACTCTGGCAAAGGGCTTTTGTTTATGCGAGTAGATCAACAGATACTGAAGCTAATTGTGTACAGCTGCAAGCTGCTACTTTCACTTAAGAGAACCTGGGTGAGTTATCAAGGTTGGTGTTTTGGGGGAAAGTCCATGAACCGATGCTGGCTCCCGAGTGGCACTGCCAGCACCTCCCAGGGATGCTACGGGACAGCTGCACTGGGAACTGAGGAGTGGCAGGGGACACTGTCCTGTGTTACAGCACAGTCACCCCCACCACTGAAAAACCAGACACTGCTTGCATGCTTTTGGCCCTGACGCCTACCCAACTAATTCCTGAGCACAGTCTAGGGACTGCTCCCACCAGATTGGCTGGCATCTTGTAATTTAAGGGTTTTCTATCACAGAAATGGCCTGTGTGCCAGCCAGTTTCAGCACCCAGCAACACTGCTGAATGCATTTAATTTACTGATGAAACCCATGGGGCCTACGGAGTTAATGATGGGAAAGTGTTTGGAAAATGTAAACTACTATGTAAACACAAAAAGAACATTAAAAAATACACTGGCTCAGAATAAAGGTCTATTTAGCCCAAGAAGCTGCCTCTAAGCCTAGCAGACTCTTAGACTATGATGAAAAACTGGGCAAATACAAAACAGTTCTTTGCAGGCACATTCAGTGAGGTGCTATAAAGCTGTCTGCCATGTGGTAGCTCGGATGAAACTATCCCAACATCATCTGCAATGCTGTACAGGTATAGACAGCAAAGGGAATATAGTCGCAATTACATTAATTTTAATTAAGCTGTTCTGAATGAGTAATTTGAGGTTTGACAATTCAGTAGTTTTGTATACCTTAATAAAAGCTGTGTAACGTTTCTGAAACATGTCTCAGAGCAGAAGGGAAAAGTTTCAGCTTTGTATGTAATTTCTTTTTCTTTGCAGAATTCCATATACCTTTTTAATTGGCATTTCTCTTGTGTATTGTTCCTGCCAGCTCCCTGTCTCACAATCATCCTGACAGGTCCAGAAGCCTTAATGTGGTGTGGAATACAGTGAGCAATTTAAATAAAGCGACTTAATTTGTCTCAAAGGGAAATTAATAAAGCAGTCTCTCACAAACACCCTGTGATTTCAGTTACATTTTGTAGCCTTGTTGTAAATCTGCACTTGTATTCTGAAAAAGAACATATACTAGATTATGGTTAGGATTTGATAAAATGAAGAAGCATTCCCTAAATTTTCCCTAAGTATTCCAAAAAAAGCTTCTCTACTTATTATTAAGAAATATTAGTAAATATATATGCATCTTTCAGGCCTTGATCAGAGCAGAAAATACCATCCATGAAAACACTTAATCCTGAAAGTGCTGTAGTTTACATCTGTTTTCCTGTGTATGCAATACACACTGAATTTATTATCATCCTTAATTACACCGCTGCCAAGAAGTATCTGCTGTAAACGATCAACAAGCAATGTCAGGAGCTAGCTTCGGATCCCTCATCTCAGGTTTTTGGGAAAGTAGCAGAAACGTCTGCTTTTGGCTCTACGTGCTGAGGCTGATCATAGCCGTCACGTGCCCCCACTCCCACCTTCGTTGCTGTTCTGGGTATGAGCCCTTGCCCAGTTACTGTCCCCATGTCAACTGCTCACCTCCTGTCTTCGTTATGCCACCACCTCCATGCTTGTGATGCTCTCTTACCAGGTGGTGACAGTCATTTAAGGTCACCGGATCTTAATGATTTAGCTTTTACCCTCCCTGCTCCTGTGTCTGTCCTCCCCCAGACCTACTGCTGGAACAAACGTGTTGCTGCATGGGGAGGGGAACCCAGGCCTCTCCTAATTGGGTTCAAGATACGTCCCTTGCCGGTATATGACCCCATATTTAAATGAACTGCCGAACATAAGGCTGCCAGGGAATGAGACTTGGTCACTGGGCTGGGGAGCACTGGAGGTAACGCCACGGCTAACAGCACGGGAGGAGGCTAGGAGCGAGGTAGCAGAAGGCGCTGCCTGGCCGCAGGCCAGCCCCTGCTGCTGGGAACATGCGGAGGAGGGAGGAAGAAGGCTGAAGCAGCAGCAACCTTTCAAGGGCCTATGGAAACAACAGTAGTTCCTCCTTCCCTGTGGTTTGGCTTTTTTTTTCCCCCCTTCCTGGGGGTCCTGAGGGAAACAATCTGATGCTTTTTCCACTCCCACACAGCCCACTGGAAGAGTCAGGGCCCACTAAGCTCTGACTCCACAGCTTTTATCATCTCCAAGCGGATCAGAGAGCACACTATACCGTGCAAGCTTTCCTCCGGCCCTTTTTTTCCTGCTCCTAGAAAGCAGGCACCGTCTCATCAGCCGAATGAAGTGGTCAGAGGGCTGAAAAGCCATTGGAGTATGTGAAATTTTTGCAGGCTGTTTAATGATACTACCAGGCCTCACTGCTCAGAAGGTAACCTTCAAGCTTTGAACAAAAAATGTAAATGCTCAAGAGTGTCGTCTGCTTACGGTATGAAACAGCAAAGTAGTGGAAGAGGTCACCTGGTCCCTGTAAAGGAACAGACTGAGGAAAGGATCGCAGAGGAGTATTTGGTGACACTCATATTTACATCCCAGAGCAAAGAAAAATCATGATTCTCCCATCACTCAGCCACGAATGACATCTCTGTTCAAGAGAATATAAACCTTTCTAGGGGAGAAGATGTGAGATCACATTATGGAAGAGCTGTAAGACAGGGCAGCTGCTTAGAGCTAATGCCTTCGCAGCAAGAAACAAATCCCACCAACCCAGCAGTAAGATCTTGCCATGATCTTCCTAAGCTTCTGCCACAGCCCTCCCACTGTTGTGGTGAAAGCAGTTCAAAGTGCTAATGCATCAGCGACTCTCAGAAATTAAGAAACCTTCTTTCACTGCTTTCTTCTTTTCATTATAGACATGACAAGCACCTCCCTTTGCTTCATGGCAACTAATGCAGTAGGGAGAAGGTTATCTAGAAAAGTTATTTCCTCCATGTCCATCATGAGCCTACAACATACGAATATGCTAACGTTCATATTCTTATGTTCATTCATATTAATATGAATAACATTGAACAAGAACTAGTACTCGTATTACACACGCAGCTTTAATGAAGAAGAATTCAGGCTGCTGATAGGAATAACTCAGATCAGAAATATTACGGAAAGATGATCAGATAATTAAATCCCACCCTTTTCAGCATAATTCTGCATGTTGAGAGAAATCTAAAAATGTAAGGGCTATGTTCTTCCTCAAAAGAGCTAAGACAGCCTCATCAGCACATTTTCCAGTGTTGTATTTCTACAGTATCGTAGAAACAGGTGTAATTACATATAGCAGATACTTTTGCCAGTGGATAATCGGGTAAAAGCAGGCACTCATTTGAGAGGTGGTCAGTGATTTGTATCAAAAATTTGAACCACCTGCTGGAATGACCCACTGACTACTGACACAATATCAACTAATAAGATGTTGTTTTTTAAAAAATCCTCTCATGCTAAATTCCAGATTTTACATTGGGATATGAATATCACTTTAGGAGGAAAAACAGATCCTCATATTCTTGAGACTTACTGCATGAAATAAGTTGGTAAGTAACAAAAAGCAACGAAAAAATTAAAGAAGAACAGTAAATTTTTAAAAAAAGGAACATATTTAACAGGAGGTTTAGCATCCAGCATGGAGGGATATTCTTAGGCAGTCACATCTAAAACCCAGACAACACGTTTTAAGTAAGGTCTAATAACTCAACTGCTTTCTCTGGTGGTTTTTAGACTAACCACGACCTACAGCTGCTCCAGGTGCTAAGAGCCCTGAATGACTGGGATGTTTCATTTGATAATGTACCGTCCTCTACAACAGACTAATCTCACTGTGTGTTTAAAAAGGATGGGATGGGCCAGACTACCTCCTGTCAAAGGTTGTTCATCTCTGTCACACACAATGTCATCTGAGGGCATCTCAGGAAGTCCTTTCTGCCTGGAGACCACCTTGTTTCTTACTTTAAAAGAGGGCTGCTTGTTTATATGATTGTGAATATTATTATAATTGCTTTTTAATTAACGAGGACAAACCACAGCCATTTCACGGACAGCAATTTTCTCACTGTCTGGACAACATCAAACTGAAAAGAGCAGCTTACTTGCTTCAGATGGTAACTAACTTAAGAGTAAAAATTGTCAAGTTCGCAACTACCTTCTTTGAAAGAAATTAGATCTCATCTCAATCCTCATCTTCATTTTATAAGATTTAGAGAGTTTGGTGTTGGTTTGTTTTTTTGGTCTCACTTATTTTCAAGAAAAAAATGTGAAAAATGGGATATACCTCAAAACCACAAAGTCATACTCAACCACAGCTTGCGATATCCCCATATAGCTGTTCATAAATACACTGCCCACGGTGGATCAACTATTTTGGGAATTACATGTCACTGTTGTCTCTGACAATGCCTACCTAACAGAGGTTAAAAACTGTTTACTGTACAGTCCTGAACAGACCATCATCCACTAAGCTTTCATGTTTCATCAAACAGTAATGGCACTCTGACTTTTCAAGATGCTTCATCTCACATCGATTCAATACAGCTGCGATTCCCTGACCAGCTGACAAGAATGCTGGCTTTCTTCCTCCTGTCCAAAACCCGTATATAAATCTTTTAATGATGCCCTACAGTGACATATATTGCCTCTTTAAGAACTGTAATTTTAAAATGCAAATGAGACAAATGCACAAAGGAAAGAAATTAATCAAGTAACACCACTTAATATCAGTGAGTCTCAGCCATTGACTTTTGTATTATAATAATAATTAGTGCTATCATCTATCTATATTGCTTTGAGAATAAATAACAGTAAACAGTACAGACATACAGCTTAACCACTCTCCATGAAACAACATGGCACACTGCACTTGACCTGTCCCACTGAGTAAAAAAAACTGGTAGTGTCTCTGCAAATGAGTAAGTGGGAGGTATGCAGGGCACCAAAATGCTGCTGATTGCACTAGACCAAGTGGACAAACACCACAGCATGTGCCAGCAGTCGAATAACTGGACCAATTGACGTGACCTTTGCGAATTTAGTTTTAGCATGTAATGGCTTTTTTTCAGCCTGCAAACCCAAAAGTGTAAGAAAGGATGTGATGTACACCTGGGTTATGCTCCATTATAGGGTTGGGATGCGAGTAGAGTTTGCAGTCAGAAACTCTTTACGTATGCTAGATGAGGAGTAGTTGTAACGGAAAGTCCTAAAATAAATAAATAAAAAACAAGTATTCACAAATATTAATGAATGGTGACTGTTTGCAAACCAAGAGTGCAATACTCTTGAGCAAAACATTACTCTCTCTGTAATACTCCACTGCTAATATGCCCATGCTTTTGTTTTCAAAGGTTACAAGGTTAACTTCTACCACCTAACTTCTACTTCTCTGCCATAGTTATGTGTATGGTCTGTTAGGTGTATGACTACACAGGATGCAATCACACACTGTTAGAAGATGACCTACTCTAGGTCTGACTGCTATCCAAGGTTGACAAAACACAATCAACCCTATTTTCTGAAATTATAAGTTTTATTATCCAAACTGCAGTTAGCTTGAAAAGGACATCAGTGAACGGGAAACCTTTAAAGAAAGACCATATGTATTGTCTCACTGCATTTCAGTAGAAATCAGACAATTGGTGTGTGACATAGACACATCTCTTAGTACAAACATGGGAATAAATTAGTTGAATTTGAAAAACATCTCATATTCAATACATGGTCAAGCAGTTTGCAATATAAAAACTATTAAGGCAGAGAGGGGCAGTTTAGCCTCTTCAGGCAGCAGTTCAAAAGGACAAATAAAAATACAGAAAACAAAAAGGATAATGTTTATCCACCTTGGTCATTCAAATCCCTGAGGAAGACCCCCCAGCCACAAGACCAGCACTGCAGCTGCTGCCGAAAGCCCAGCTGAGGCCAAGAAGTACCTTCCAGCACTCTCACACCTCCTGTTAAGCAACTCCCAAATTTCTTCCATGTACTCCACAGAGAACTGCCTCCCTCCCATCCCTCCAAATTAAACGGAAAGCGGTCACCAGTGCATGGCAGTCTGGAAGGGTAAGGGTGTTTTCCACCCTCTTATCTTGCCTTGTTGAATTAGGAAAGATAAACAGATGCACAAGGCAACATCTCTGACTGCACCCTGCTACTGCAATTACTGATCACAGTGACACTAACGCACCCTGAGGAGGCTCGTACTGACATTACACGGGAAGGCTAGAGGAGGGGCACACTAACACTAAGGAACACCAGACCAAGTTCTCCTGGGCTACCAGGGCAAAGGTTAGAGTAATTTTCAGCTTAAAGGCAAAATACTATCATTTTGAGCTAAGTTGCCTGCCATTAAATGTTCACTCTCAGAAAATAACATGAAAAAAATTAAGCAATCCCAGACCACTTTGATTCCTACTCTTCCCATCTCTCCCCTCACCCAAAGGTCCTTGAATTCTCCAGGAGAATGAAATAACACACATTCTCATTTCAGTGATGCCCTGGAGCCATCATGAAGGATAAGAAAATTTGTAAGGAGGCTGTAAAAGAGCAGTGTAAAAAGAAAATCTGCTGCAGGGCAACTGCTTTTGGAAAGAAAAGCAGCTGGAGCAGTTCTTGGTACTTTGAAGACTTTCAGAGGGAAGTCAGAAGAAAATGGAAGGAGTTTATAAAGGTGGAAACACAAAACAGGGTACGTCTGTCAGTCTCTGAACCTTTGAGACTCACACAGCACTGATTTTTTTTTACCATTCCTATTTCAGCATTTGTTTTTTTCCTATGTTCTTAGTTTATGTAACTACTCAAACTATATCCACATCTACTAGATACATTAAATGATGCAGCTAAGGTCGTTGTTGCAACTACCTGTGCCACTTTGACTTGATCATCAAACAACATTTACATCATTTAATATTGATGGCTTATGATGTAACTTTAAGTATCCACAGCTTTAAATGAAGAGTGAAAATTGCCGAAATTGAGTCAGGAAAAGATGTTTCATTAAAACTGATAAAATTGCTATGCTGTTTAAATAATAAAGAAGAGCAGTCCAGAGCAAGCACTTTCATATCTTAAGAGCAAAAGCTTCTATTAAAGGAAAAAACAGTTAGAAATTTCTGATACACATATTAAATTTAAAATCAAATATTTTACAATTATTACTAGTATCTTTATAAATGACCATGTTTCAACAAATGAGCACAAAGAGAATTTGAGAATACTTCTTTCATGGGGATGTTATTATATAATTTCTTCCTGTGGGTTATTCCTGCTTTCTCTGATGCAGTCCCTATTGAAGACAAGACTTCCTGGACAAAGAGTCTGCTCAGGTACAAAAGTGTAGGCAGCACATTCCTACCTTCTTTTATTAGTACCAAATAATGCTCCCAAGTAATTTAGCTTCATTTTTATAAATACACAAACCTCTAAAGACAGAAAGTTGAGGCTAATACGTTTCAAACTCAGTTAATCTATTTTAGAAAAATGTAACGCAGCAATTCGGAGGGGTGCAATTGGGTATGTGAAGAGTAAAACTAACATTACTACTTTTTTTTTTTTTTTTTACAGAAGTTTCTCTTGTGCCTCAAAGACATAGGCAGGTGAGGAACATTACTGTGTGCCATCTTGCATCTTCCTCATTCGCTTAAAAAAAAAAATAAGCTTTCAGTGACTTGTAAGAATTCAAATTAGACATAAGGATCCCCTAAGAAATTACAATATACTGGCACCAATTAAAGTCTGGTAAATTCATGGAAAGGCAACACATCAGTCAGTACTCGGGATGTATAGAGAGCTACATCACGTAGCTCAATTACTCCCTACAGGCTAAGTGTAGGAGGTGCAAAATGGAAATGAAAACTCTTGTCTGCATTGATGTGCTTGGTCTCACTTTTTTTGCATTTACCTGGATTGCAGAATTCACGTTTTCTACCAGATTTTTAAAACACATACACACTAAGCTCTTTACTAGCTTCTTCATATGAATGAGAAGCAAAATTTGGATCCTAATGTGAGAAAAATAATAGAATATAATGAGTATGGAACACAAAATCAACTTTAATATAATCTTCTCAGAGGAAATATTACTGAACAGTCTGAAAAGACTTCAAACACCCCGTTATTACCATTTTGACCCAAGGCAAAGCAGAGCACTGAAAATACATCAAGGGTTCTGTTCAAGACTAAACGGGTTATGCTTGTATTATGCAATTCATATGATAGCTAGGCAACGATGAATACACCCCATCCAAAAATAAAATAAAATAAATTGATCGGTTATTCAGTAGCTCTTTTATCAAAGCTTCACCCCACGCGGCAGTGCACAAAGAACCACCTTGTCTAATCTGTTTTGTACACATACATGAACACCTCAGTTTACTAATAAAAATACACATCATGCATCCTTTGCTAATAGTGAGTGTTTGGTCTCAACCCCAGAATAAACAAAACTAGCCAGAAAGGGGACTGCCCTTTTGGACATTCCTTGCTTCTGAAAAGGAAAAATAACAGGAGTTTATAAGAAAATGAAAAAGAAACAAAATCTGTCTAAACATGTTCCTTCATTATGCAGTAAGAAATAAGGATATCTTAAACTCTTGACATTTGGCTGATACTCATAGTGATAAAACTTAGTTAAATTAAATGCAAACTGACTTCAGCAGTCACATGTCTTTTGAACTGTTGACCTGAACCCATCCAGATACTTTTTTCCTTTATGTGTAGTTACCTCTTCACTTGTTGATATTCAAGAGTACTCTAGCTGAAACAGGAAAATACCAGAAGAAAAGCAGTTGCAACAGGACTTAGGTCTGACTAACAACAGTATCAGAAAAATAATCCAATCCAATCTCTGGATCAAAGAAGGCCTCAGAGTCAGACTGCGGCTCAATTGATAGGCAACTGTTTGAAGATCTACCTGTATTAAAGGGATGTCTGCATGTGCAATTACTATTTGTCCAGAATCTTTTAAACCACTCACTGTAAGACTACAAATATCAAGGAGACAAACGGGGCAATACACTATAATTAAATGGCAAGTCAATACTTGTCTGCTTTTGCATTTGGTTAGCCTGAGCTTGCACATCTGATGTCCCTTTTTGACATACAGAGTTGTACTCTGGTTAATTTTTAAACAAATTGCTGCCACTGTGTTAATGCTATAAGGGAAAAAAAATATTCACACTGTTTCATTCAATTTTATCATATCACTTCCTAAAATATTTGTGGTATGACTTTAACTGTAGAGCACCGTAGAGATACCCAAGTTAGCTTGAAATAGATTATGCTGGCATAATTACACTGTTTTCAGCAGCTAAACTATAGTTTATTAAGCTATTTTTCACCATGGTAAATAAGCCTGCACTGGATGCTACATTTGACTGCCCTGGTGCTGAGGCTGGCTCATTTAAAGCTGGTTTGTATACGCGAGCTATACAGACGTAACCTCCTTTATGAGTGCAGCACATTCACTGATATTTCTTTTAGACAAATAGCTTAATTTTTATTATACCCTCTATTCTTTATTAACAGAACCATTAAAAGGAAGGAGTTAGCTATTAAATGGTCTGCCAGACAGCCTAGACTAGAGCATGGATTGACCTATTTTATCTTATAGATGTGCTTCTGTTAGTAAAATCCAAAGCTGATAAAAAATTAAAAAAAAACCTCCCCCAGAGAGGCACATCTGAAGTCATAATAAGCATGCAATTTGGGTATTCAAAATGACATCATGACAGCTGCCATGCCTTCCAAGTAGTGAAAGTGCTTTAAAAATAAAGCATTGGTAATGCAGTTTGGCAAATTGCTTTAACTGGCTTTCTACCATTCAAAAGTCAACATTAACAGCAGCTTGGTTTGATTTTTATATCTGCCTTTTGTAAAGTAGACTAGACAGTGAAAAGATTCAGGATTTTTTTTTTTAAATTTGTCCCAGTCTTCCAGTAAGAATTTGCAACAATGCACCCAAATTATTTTGTAAACCCAGAGCACATTCCAAATGTGCTAATTGAAATAATATTTTTCCCACTCCATGCTTTAAATGTGTTATTACACCTTACATATTTCCCTTGCAGAAAATTTTAACCTTGATAAAACTACTGCCTCTCACTTTCACTTAATTTTTTTTTTGTTCACTCCTTCTGGAAATCTTTGCCTTAAAAAGTCATTTGACTGGAAAAAAAACAACTGACAGAAGTGTCTTACCTAAAGACTGGTAAAGCTCTGTCATCTTGGGATGATCCCAGCAGGTCGTTTGCGTCTCATGGCTACAACACAAAACATGAAAGTTAGTAAAGTAAAATCGCTCACTTTCACTTAATTTTTTTTTTGTTCACTCCTTCTGGAAATCTTTGCCTTAAAAAGTCATTTGACTGGAAAAAAAACAACTGACAGAAGTGTCTTACCTAAAGACTGGTAAAGCTCTGTCATCTTGGGATGATCCCAGCAGGTCGTTTGCGTCTCATGGCTACAACACAAAACATGAAAGTTAGTAAAGTAAAATTGCTCTCTCCATTGCACAGTGAGCGGTCCAGGTTGTACATCAGAGCACCGTGCCAGACCACTGCCTGCAGCCTGAGCTGCTCTGGCAGGGGGTCTCAGCAGCAGCAGGCATGTCTCCTTTCAACATGAGACATTAACTCAAAGGGCTTTATTTAGGCGTGAGCTCAAGAAACAAAACTAAAAGCAGTGCCAATATTAAAAAGACAGTAAATATTCAGACATGCCATAAGGTTTTGGGGAATTTGTAAGCACACCAACCAATTCTTAAAAACTCACACTGGACGGTTCATTCTTCAGTTCCTCCAAACCAGAGGAGAGACTTTTAAAAAGGCTTAGTTCTTAAAGTGTTTATGGAAATTCTGACCAGATCATAGAATCATAGAATGGCCTGGGTTGAAAAGGACCATAGTGATCATCGAGTTTCAACCCCCCTGCCATAGGCAGGGCCGCTAATCACTAGAGCAGGCTGCTCAGAGCCACATCCAGCCTGGCCTTGAATGCCTCCAGGGATGGGGCATCCACGACCTCCCTGGGCAACCTGTTCCAGTGTGCCACCCAGATCTGTGGTATTTTTGACCTGCCTTACCCTGTGTGCTCTTTCTACTCTTTCC
>NW_010131944.1:283-6188 GCF_000699245.1 Pterocles gutturalis | reverse complement strand
CCCGTGTGGCAGGAAAGAGCTACCCAATGCAGAGGCTGCAATCCTTCCTTTCGGTCCAAATTAAAATCCCCACACAACAGCATACTGACCCCCCACCAGCTCCCACCACATCTCGGGCCCATGTGTCACACCCCCCCTACTGATGGTCTCTTTTTGCAAAGACTGTTGCTGCTCCTCTTGTACCCTGGGACTCCCAGGCCCTTTCCCTTGCCCAGGAGGTCCCTGTGCAGTGCCAGGCGTCAGAGGTGTTGGGAAGCCCGGGGAAAGCTAAAGTGGGGTTATGAAATGCTGCAGTATGACTAGAATGTAAATGGGACAGTCTCTGCATTGAGGCTAGCAGCCTTCAACTTTGCAACACAACATGTTGCCAAAAGACATGCAGTGTGAGAAAGGCAGTAAAATAAAATGTTAGTGGGTATAGTAGCAACTTATGTCTCCCAAGGTTACACATTTTATGGTTTTTTTTTTAAACAACAGTATAGCTAATGTGATCATGTTTCCTTTAATGTATAAAACTTGAAAAAAATTCTCCTTATCTATCCTGTAGCCAATAAAAGTCTTGGTCACACACACAATCCAACTACATTAGAAGAGAACCGTGAGCTTTCATTAAAAAAAAAAAATCTTGGAAAGTGTATTTAGCACATAGTTGCCAGCAATCACATTTACAATTCCTGTACCTAAGAAGCCGACATCCTGGTTCCAACACGCACACATCACCCTGGAGAAAACACGTAGGAGGGCAGGACCCAGTCTACACCGCTGTGGAGCTCCTGGAGCACACACCTTCCAGCTCCAACAGCCTAAACCACAGCCCAGCCAGTGGGCTGAACACACCTGTACAGCCAGCTGTGTGCTGGAAGACTCATACAGCCAGATTGTTTCAGAGAACAAATGGTCCTTGAGCTCTCTTTTCGAGGCAGCGATGTTCCCGTGTATACCTTTACTTTACAGCGTAAGGAGGGGCAAAATTTTCAATTAATCACTCCAACACTACCCCTGCTCAAGGAAAAAAAACAAAAATTGTGACATATTTTCTTAGGGTTAGACTTAATTTTGGTCTTAAAAGGCTGTTTATTTGATTCACATGAATATTTTACTCACCCAGTAACCTCTATGTATTCAGTAGCTTACTATATATAATATGTCCAGATTTTGCTCTGTTACTGCAAGAAAGAATGAAGGGGATCACAAGCAATAAGCATAGGGAAAAAATGCTTCCCTAGCGCTGCCCTAGTTGAGCACAGGCTTTTAAACAAGCCTTGTCTCATCAACCTCAGCATCCCCTCCCCTTCCTAATTCCTGTGGTGGCCGAAGGCAGTGAAAGAGGGAGGAGGACACTAGATGAGCAAAAGCAGTCTTGTTCTTTGCTCTGGTAAAAGTCCTGCAAAGGGAGGTGGCTGGAATCACATTCAGAAATCTGAGCTTGGTCTGTTTTTTTTTTAAATGCAGAAATTGGGTAGCTTCAAGTGAAAACCTGAGGATCTGAGCTACCTGCACCAGAGCTCCCAAATTTGCTACCACCAGAGCTCCCAAATTTGCTACCAGAACCAGCAGGTTCTGCAGAGAGAATGTAGCACCAGCAGCTTTTACCATACCCAGGTATAAAGTTTTGAAGAAAAACAGAAATGGTTTCATTTACACATTGAATCTCTAAAAACTTGGCCTACCAGAAACCTCTGCTTATACAACAGCAGTTAGAGGAAGGGAGCGCATTCACAGAAGAACCCTGCAGACAGAGATGTCAGGATTTAGGTAAACAGACTGCGAATCCAAATAAACACTCAAACGCACAGACCTGCGGCCGCAGTTTGTTGGTACCCAATGTCAGCTCTAGATCCACAGTTCCCCAGGCACGAGCCTGGGCACCCTGGATTACTGCCCCGTGGGCAGGTAGCCCCAGAAGTGGGGGATGTTTGAATAGCAACTGTGCCATGGTTTGTATGCCAAACCATGTAGTAGAAATGACAAAAAGAACTGACGCACACAGTTACAAGAAACCTCTGAAAATAATCTCCCTAACTTGCCCTGTAAAAGCAGTTTGGCAGCCTCAGTCTGGACCACTCCAGACTCCACAGCTGTTAACCTTCAAAGGCACCTATTCCTCACTAAAATATTTAAAAGCTATCAAGTATCTGGCAAAGGTGTATCTATATAGGATTGTGGAATCCCATGCCTGTGTTGGATAGAAGAACAAAAGGATCACCCTAGATATGGAAAACTCCCATGGTTAATCACTAATCAACATCACATGGATGAGTAATGGATTGATTTTTTTAATTTCATTTTTTATGGTAAGGCCAAACCATATTATCAGTGAATTTAGGGTGCATGGTTTAAGCTTATGACATTTACTAATCTTCCTGAAAATGCGTAACTGATTTTCCTAAGATCTTGTAAATAAAATTCCCATTGCCAAAGAAACATTGTATTCCAACGGTTTTCAGATATTTTGAATACCAGTAACCCCAAATCTCTCTTTGGTGTGCTTTTCTTTCATGGTATAAAATTAACCCCCTTGGAGATGTGCATTTTGTAAGGAACTATTTTATTTGCTTCATCTGCAAGTAACAAAGACTGAATTTGCAGGAGAGGTACATTTCCTCTCTCCCCCTTATCCCCCCCCTTTGCTTTATTTATAAACTTATTTGCAACTTAGAGGAAATATCCCCTTCTTTAGTCTATAAAAATCAAGTCAGTAGATCTCATAACTCTTGCCCCCGCCACCTTTCCAGTAGTGACAGCCCGTGGGGCAGGGTGCCCCGCACCCAGCTGGTACGGCCACCCTTGGCAACTCAGCAGCGATTGCTCAAGCTGGCTCCCTGTGCCAGACCCAGCGACAGACTGGCGAGCCCTTGGTACACCTCTGCGCTCTTGAAAGAAAAAGCGAGGGTTTGAAAGGAAACTGAAGCTCGGTCGCTGTGATTTCTGCAGAGGTTGAGTGCCCGTACCGAGCCAGGGCAGGTTTTGCTGGTACTTTACATGCAGAACACAAGAAGGCTGCAGCTACTTCGCTCCAGCTAAAAGGCATTTGCCTCTTAACTGAACGTTTTGAGCTCGGAAAGTTATCAATGACTCTGCACACAAGGGCAGCTCCAGGAAAGGTTAAATTCCATCGAGGCTATTCTTCATAAGCCTCTTTGCCATTTTCAAAGGCCACTTAATTGTGAGCTTTGGGGTTGGACCAGTGGGGGAGGATTTGTGTGCATGCCCTTATTGTGAACACCGTCTGAAGTGAAATGCCAGCTCAGCAGTTTCAAGCAGCCTCAACCACTCTTGGGAATGCTGTAGCATCCTTAATAGAGCTGCAGCAAAGCGTTTGCCAGTTTCAAACTCCAGTGAACACAGCCCTTTACAGCTTGCAACTCAGAAAGACATGAAAAGTGTAGCCCAAGTCCTCGTGACTAGAAGCAGCCAAAGCAGGGTGGGAATACGTGCAGAAATAAGTACTCAAGATCTTTTCCAATGAACCACCAACATATAAACGCATTAACGCACACAGCCAGTAATTTTGACATATTGCACATGCTCAGAAGACACATTGTTCAATTTGGCTCTACTTTTAGGTCAACTAAATTGATCACTAGCTTTTAAATCATGGACATTTTGCAACAAATGAAAATATGAATGGGCTCACATGGCATATTTTTCTCTTTCTCACTTAAGCTGCAAAGGTGGAAAGGAAATTAAAGCCAGGCCTGAAAAGGAGAAGAGCAGCAATGGATAATGGTGACACCTAGCCGCTGGTGTGACTGGCACGCTAAATACACTGATAATTCCGTGGGATGAAAGCATAGTTTTCACTTAATACATCCTTTGGGAACCACAGGACCACTTCATTAAGGGATGATTATATTATATTAGCAAGGATAATTTTCATGTGGGGAATTCTGTCACACTATGCCTGTGTGAACTCCTCTGTTCCTGCCAACAGCAGAGAGATCTGTCTCTCACTGCTGTCAGCAAAGCCAATAACACACAGGATTGAAAACCTGAAATCAAGAGATGATATCCTAACTGACACACTAGCTGAAATACAGCTCCCTTGTTATAACTTGATCAGTTTGGACAAAATACAGCTATTTTATCTTGCTTCCTTTCACTTTGCTTCTGAGCAACACCAGCAGTGGGCGGAGTGGAGAGCAATGCTCTCCCTCCTGCAAATTCCTGCACAAATTCCCCCCCCCCCCAAACATTCCTGCACAAGCCACACCGAAACATTCACAAACCTTTTAACTGTTTTTAATTGCACTCCTCCTCGTCTTTTTTTTTCTTTTTTAATGTATATCTAGGATTCAGTCTCATATGTATTCACTGCTCAGCTCCAGAGTCTAGATTTTAGGTTGCACCTGCAGAGTCCTATCTAGCCTCTTACTAGCTCCTATGAAGAAAGTTAACTCTGTCTCAGCTGAAACCAGGACAACTGATGATACCAGAGCCAGTTCTGCTGCGTTTCTCCCCTCACCCTTCATTAGAAAATGCTGCATGAACTAGATGTGCGTGTGCGCAGATGTGCACTGAATAAGAAATTCTATCAGGTAGCAATAAATAAGTAGTTACATACACTTACAAAAAGCTGAAATTGAAGTAGTATTTTACAAAGCCCTGAACTGATCCATTTTGAAACAACACAATTTACGATACCTCTCACCTTTTGGCTTTAAGATGAATAAAAGGTTATTCCAACCACCTTATGACTGTCGTCAAAAAGCCAAAATAAACACGATAGAGGTGTTTGGATTTTACTAACCTACACACAACTGAAATTGCTCACATGAATAGACACTACTGCTCATTTAAAAGAAAAATGTTTTCAATACTATATGACAGTGATTGCAAGGAAGACTTAATAGTTGTCTTTTTACAGTTTTTCATTAATTCCTTAGACAAAACAAGTTCCTGCTATGGAAAGTATTTGCGATGTAAAAAGGTGGCACTCCTTTGTGCTTTACAATGGACTACTGTTTTCATCTGTGGATCTAGCGACTACTGACCTGTGCAGGGATTATTTCTGTTTAAGCCAAGGATCAGTGTCTTTTCAGGAGGAATTTGACTTTAGCATGTTTTATTGGCTTTTGCAAGATTTATCAGACTGAAGGCAGGCACCAATACATATTAAAGTTTCTTGCCGATACTGCAAGTGAATAGCAGAAGGGCAAATACCAACTGCCAAGTACTGAATAGTGACTCTTTTTTTCTCCCCTTGATGTTAAACATTTATTTTGTATGCTCTGTCACGGGCAAAGATCCCTGCTCAGCGGCTAAGGCTTGGTGAACCTGCCCCCCCAGCTGTTACTCTCCACTGATCTATCTGCTTTTCAAAGCCTATCCTCTCCACTTCTGCCAAAGCAATTTCACTGCAGGGTCTTGTCAAATCCGGACTGAAACAGCGACAGCTTCAAACAATTCCTTACTGCTAAAAGGTCAAAGATCCTACATATAACCGTGTTTCTTGGTTTCTCAGCTCCCTATACGTACGCCTGCAAAAACCACTTCTCAGCCCAACTTCAGCTTAAGATGAGGACTGGGGACGCTGCTGGTGTCCCAGGCTGCGAGATGTTTTACAATACCTATTAAATGACAACATAACATACCATATAACAACATGAAATACAGCACTTACCATTCAACAGCCCAGAGGGAATCCCCTCCCAGCCGCTTCTACCTATTAACTTGAAAGGTTATTTCTAAGCATGAAATTACTGGGAAAAACATACATACCTAAGCATGTTCGTGCTGAAGAATTCTATTAAAGCTCACACCTGAACCAAGTTATGACACACGCTACGTGCCACACAGGTAACGCTTCACGGCACCGTGCTAAAACCCCGGGAATAACCAAACGAGACAACTCCCGTCCTTTCGCCGCCTCCCCGCGACCCCGGCACATCCACGATTTCCCCTG
>NW_010131944.1:0-252 GCF_000699245.1 Pterocles gutturalis | reverse complement strand
GAGTTGTGAGTGCCCTCACCCCGCCATGTCCTACGTGTTCCACCTGGCCACCCGCGGCACGAAAGGGGCAAGGAGTTGAACTAAACACCATTCCAAGTCCCCAGGAGAAATCAAGCAGCAAGTTGACATTTTTGGTGTCAAAAAAGAAAGGTACGGCCGCTTCCCCCTACGGTCTAACACAGCCGACGGTCGGCCACGCTGCTCTCCGCCTTCACGGAGCGCGGCGGGATGACTGCCGGCACTCCCTCAACT
>NW_010131943.1:0-503 GCF_000699245.1 Pterocles gutturalis | reverse complement strand
CTGCTTTGTAGTAATTCAAACATCATCAATATTTGTATTTTAACGTAGAAATTTACGTTAATCATATTTGAAAATAAATATTTGCACTTTACAACTTGGAGTTTATATATTTCTGTGTTATTTTAATAATATATTGTATCCTTTGAGTGAGAACTGAAAAACTTCACCTGAATCATCCAACCTAAGGAACTGTATGGTCTCATTGCTTGGTTCAGAACATTATGATAGTGAAATGAAAGACACTGACCTTATCAGTTTTTTTGGTTCTTCTAAAATAGAAATTATTCCTAGTCTAGTCTTTCCTTTTAATCCCTATGTTTCTTTTCCTCCTTAAATACTGCAATGACATAATCCCTAGGAGCCAAACAGATATTTAAGAGAATTCCTGATGTTACAGTGTCCCACCATCCTTTTTACCTATTGAAAAAAATGGAGTGTACATTAAGCAATTACACAAATGTTGGCATCAGTTAGCTGAGACATTTTGACTTTACTTCTAAATA
>NW_010131942.1:2001-2205 GCF_000699245.1 Pterocles gutturalis | reverse complement strand
CGCCGCTGATGAGCAACTGAACTCTGTCCCGTGATCAGGACGTGCCCGTTCCTCTTCCCCCGCCCTGCAAACTTCTGTTCTGCCTTCGTGCCCCCACCCGCACTCCAGTTCCTCCACAATCCCAGATCTGCCTTCCTCCTCTGTACCCACAAACGGAACCTCTCAGCAGCGATCCATCTCTGCCGGTTCAATCCTGCGCCGGTC
>NW_010131942.1:1644-1855 GCF_000699245.1 Pterocles gutturalis | reverse complement strand
CCCCTCAGCTGCCGACAAGCAACGGCACCAGCAACGACAAATTTCATCGCCCCCTTTTCAACAGATTCACAACTTTTCAGTGAAAAATTCTGTGCCCCAATCTGCTACGACATGGATTTCTGCCCGTCTCTATTTCACTACATACAATGCTGAGATCCATTTTTGAGGGAGACTCACAAGTTTGGCTGTAAAAAGGCACGTGCACAGCGAT
>NW_010131942.1:1272-1521 GCF_000699245.1 Pterocles gutturalis | reverse complement strand
GGGGGCTGCTCTCCCACCGCTCCGCTCCATCCATCACCTTCACACCTCTGCACCAACATCCCCAACCCCCCTTTCCCGCTGCAGTTCTGTGCGTTCATCCCTCTGTCCCACCTCCCAGAGCAGAAAAACACAAAAATAAATTCAATGTGTCTTAACGTTGATCTCAGCAGCAGCACACGAACAACTCCTCCTCCTCCTCCCCCCCAGCTGGGTCTCCAGCCCCTTCCCATGGCTCTCCCTGGCAGGTTT
>NW_010131942.1:0-1169 GCF_000699245.1 Pterocles gutturalis | reverse complement strand
GGGGCTCTGGTGCCCCCAGCCCGCTTCCCAACGCATCCGCCCGCCCGGTTCCCGCACACGGAGTCACACACGTGTCACCGTGCCTCCGAAAGCCGCGTGCGCCGTGTCCCTGTCCCCTCATTGCTGCTGCCGGTCCCCTCTCGACGCTGGCGGGAAGGATGCGCTGGGGTTCGGTTTTCTTTCAGCATCTCTCCTCCCACTCCGGGGAGGTTTTTGTCTCGGTGCAATCTCTCTTCCTCTTTCCAGGAAGAGCCCAGCTCAGCCCCGGCACATCCCGCAGCTCTGCCCCGACACCACCGGAGCCCCCGCCGGCTCCTCGCTCCCCTCCCGCTCTCCAGGTGCTTACAATTAGCTTTTTTACAGAGCTTTTACTTCCTTATGGAATTTTACTTCTATTTACCTCTCTTGCTTCATCTTTCCCCAGCCAAATGCCAGCCCCTTGCCGGGGTCCCCGACACCGTGCGGGTCCCCTCCTGTGGCAGCACCTCACCCCCCCGCACGGTTCTTGCTGGGTTCCGGATTTTCTAGCCCCACGGCAGACTCGGAGCTGTCCCTCTCTCGACACTTTTCCCTTCCCTTCGCTGTTTTATCTCCTCCAGTTTCACTCAGCCACCCCGGAGCATCTCCACCACCTGCCACCGCTGTCCCCCCCACAGATGCCACTGCCCTGGACATGAGGGTCTCAGGGACCCCAAATTGCGCAGCCTGAAAAAACAACACCGGGTTCATGAAAACCTCCCCTGCGCTCGCATACAAGGTCTGCCTGCAGCACCCCAGACCCAACGGGGGGAACCAGAGCAACAGGACCCCCCAGCCCCCCCAGCTGAAGGTGCTGCGCAGGGGCTGCAGCCCCCGACTCCCTCACCCGGTGCCTCTGTTCTCTGCTGACTATTGCCCAGACCCCTGGTTTCTATGGGGGTCCTGATGAAGCCCCCTCCCCAGAGCCAGCAGCACCATCACCAGTCCTCACCCTGCAGGAAAACCAGCCAAGGGCACCCAAAATCCCAGGGGTTTGGGGGATTCACCTTTCACAGCTCTCCCGAGGAGCAGTGGCCCTCTCTGCCTGGGCTGCAGGACCCCTCCCCTCTGCCAGCTGCCCCATGTTATACACCCCCCATCAGCGGTAAGTGCCGGCACACGGGTGCCAGGGCACAGCTGGTACCGGCAGC
>NW_010131941.1:3566-14079 GCF_000699245.1 Pterocles gutturalis | reverse complement strand
CATACACACGCTGGGTTTTATATATATATATATGCAATCTCCACACACGCGCACACACAAAGAGCTGAGTAGCGGCGAACAGTTTGCCAGAGATTCGCCACAGTGCCCTAGGAAGGGATTTGTCATCTTCACCGCTGCGGTGGCCGGCTGGGTGGCCAGGGCTGATCCCCGAACAAAGGCTGAAGCGGTGCCCCAGCTCCCCCCACACGGCCAGGCGGCAGGTCTTTGGCGGGAGAGAAGGAGAAAAGGGCAGCCCAGGGTGGTTTTCCGGAGTTGTGCCTCCTGACTGTCCCAGGTACCCCCCAAATGAGGATATTGCTAAGTGCTGGATGGAGCCAGGCTTGAAAAATACACCCTTTTACTCTGGTTTGAGCTAGCAGGCTTAGCAGATTGAGGGGACAGCAGTGTGATCCGATAGGTCCTGCTTAATTCGTTGCTGGTGGTCCAGAATGGCTGGAACCATTGCCAGGTGAGGAAACAAGGTGGTGCCTCTGCAGCCGTTGTGATTTTGTGTCTCTCCGGCTGCCCAAAAACCAGGCTGTGACAGTGACCTCTGCCTCATTGGTTTGGGCAAGTAAATGTAGAGCAGAAGAGCAGTCAGCCCCCAGCTCAGTCAGAGACACCTCCTGCAAGTGGCCTGTCTGCTGGAGCCCTGTGCATTGCAGGAGGTTGGCGTTCTGTCCGCAGTCCTCAGTTCAGAAGTGGGGTAAAAGGGCTGTGGACTTTGGAGCCTTCAGGCTGAGGTGATCATCAGCTGCTTTAAGACCATCCTGACCGTGTCTTCCCCGTACCTTCGCAGCAGAGCAGACGACTTGCTGCGTGGCAGGGTCTGGCAGAGGTCTTGTAGGGTCCCCACGGGTTGTGACCTCCAGCGTTATTCCAGCTGGAGGTCAGCAGAGGGCTCTAGCAGTGTGGGCCCAGATTTTTTTTTTGTCACACTCGGTTTAAATTTCTGTAACTTTACTGGTGTGGCAATTGCATGTGCGTTGCCAGAGGTTTGTGGCAGCCTGTGTTTGCGATAGGTGCAGTTTTGCATGGGCAAAATTTCTGATTTGCTGTCGGGCTGCCGCCTGTTGCGCTTGACCCTTGCTCCTGCTGAAGTCAACAGAAGAAGGTTCAGTGACTCCAGAGGGATCAAGATGAAGCCTGCTGTGAGGCTTATTTTGGTAACCAGTCCTCTGCTGTTGGTAGAAAAGAGCTAGTGTCCTCATCTGTGCCATTTGTTGTGTCCGACTACCTTCCTGGAGAGGAAAATCAAACATATTTTAATTCCCTGTCACAAGAAGGCTGTTGGGATCGTGGGAGAAGGTGGTCTGGCAATATGAGCGGTGAGGCTTTGGTGCTATTGCCCTGGTGCTATTTCTGGTTCTGCGATGCAGATACATCTGTGTGCTAGAAATCAGGACTCTTGACGTTACCTTCCTGGCTCTACTTCTGTCCTGCTGTATGACCTTGGAGAGGTCCTCTCTCAGTACCTCAGTTTCTGCTCTGTGAAGAGGAGATGGTGATGTGCCTCTGTTCTACAAGCACAGTCCTGAAGTTCCTTCCACTGAAGCTCTTGGGGGGCTTTGGGGTTGGGATGAAAGGTGATTTTGTATCTTTGGCCATTTTGTGCTTGTTCCGAGATGTTGAGCTGTGACAGGCTTTTATTTGGGATGGACTTACTCTGGTTGGAGACTGTAATTTTAGCTTCAGCCCCTACCCTTTTGTGCTCCAGAGAGCCTTCCACATGTTTTGTGGCACGGGAAGTTGTAGAGGAGTCAGACAAACACTCTTTGTTTGTTCCACGAGAAAAGATTTTCTGGTATAAATAAAGGAAACCACCAGTACTTGTGGCTGCACTTTTATTTTTGAAAGAACAGTGTGTCTGTATTGCTGCTGAGCCATTGATGGAGAGGGAGGCAAAATGATCACAGACTTGCTCCTTTTCTAGTCTAGCATGTTCCCACTCGACTGCTCCAAATTTGGACTTAATCCTACCTGCTGTGGCTATGTCTGCCCTGAAGAGTTAATGTGGGCCCTGACTGGCTTTTAACCTTACTTCCCCCTCCATTCACAGAGAAGAACCTCTGACTCAAATCTGGAGGTGTTTTTCAGGGTAGGGGTGTGGGTTAAATGCGGGATTAACTTTTAAGGTGGGCTGAAGCCCAAATTGCAGGAAGGGAGCAGGCGAAGTGGTGTTAGTCCTTCAGTGACCTTCCTGTGTTTCCCCATGAAAGACAAGACCTCCTTCCGTCCCTGACACAACCAATGGAGAAGAAGCACAGACTGAATCAGCCTGGGAAAGTGTGAATATGACTCCTGGCACATAGGAGTAAGTGTAGGTATGGTAGCAGGGGCAGGGCTTTGCTCTGAGGATGGCTGTACCTCAGTCATGCACTCTGCGGTGGGTGCTGACTGTGCAAATGAACTGTGGAGCGTTGCACGGTCTCTGTGTGAATGCTGTCTGTCCAGCAAAATCAAAGCAACATGCCTGTTGCGGCAGGATTTTCTGTCCAGCGGCTGGAGAAGGTTCCCCCGTTTCCTTTTCAGAGACTGATTCAGATTTTGTGAAATTATCACATGCTAAAGCAAAGGCAAAAATTCCCAGATCTTTTACAGGAAGGGATTTGGTCCTGTGAAATCTCCCAGATCTCAAGTGTAGTCGTCAGGGTGCAGCTTTGAAAGTAAAGGCTCTGCAAAAGAAGTTGAATGTGCTGTTCTGTGGCCAATCTGTAGTCTGGATTATCTGGTGTAATCCGGCTGCTTGCGCAGTGCAAACATTTAGGAAGCGTGGCAGACGTGAATCAGTTTCACTTCAGTTTTCTACTCTGTTTCGGTTTCTGCCTCCTTTATGTCCCAGACTACTGCAGTGAGCAGCATTTGACCTGCACAGGTAACTGCCACTTTCCTTCCTCTTGTCTTCCCTCCCTCCCCTCCACATAGGTCTGTAAGAATTTTTATCAAGAACTGTGCCTTTACTGCCAGAATTCCCAGATCCTTTCTGCCGGCACAGTGTGAATAATCAACAGTGCAGTTCGGTGACTGTCATTGTGCCTGCAGAATTTCCCACATATTAAATTGTTCAACTTGTTGGGACATAGGCAGTGATGAAGGTCACTCCGAAGGGGAACAGGAAGAAGGAGGTAGCCGCAAACAAGATAGGAGAACAGACAGGAGGCATACTGCAGTTAGGGGAGGAGGGAAGAGGAAGGGAAGGGACAAGGAACAGAAACATACTGTCTTCTAGACGAGGAATACCAACAAGCAGTCCATGCCTGCCAGGCTGCATTTCCCTTTCACAAGCCACTTTCTCTTTTAATAGCTGCTCACACTCTGTGACACTTCAAACTCCCTGGACGGAAGCTCCTCCCCTCTTGTACCCGCTCTCAGCACTGTGGCACTGTCAGCTCTGTATGACCTAGAATTAACTTTCAACAATTAACTGCAGGCTGTGAGCTCCGAGCCCTGCAGCTTTTGCATTTTTGTGGCAAAGTAACCTTTATGCCAGTTTGTCACAAGTTCAGGGCACTTTAGAAACGCTTACTGGAGACCATTTTTTTTCCATGATGTAAGCAGTTTGAGCTTATCACTTTGAGTTATCAACCTTGGTGCTGCAGGACTCTGCATACTGTACAGGTGGATCATTATACCGCATAACAGCGTGGGGCAGGTACTGTCTCTTTGTGCATACTCTTATCCTCTGCTCCGTTTGAGACATCCTCCTTTGCCTGTGTGTTGGTAGAGCTAGGAGGCCTGGAGGGCTCCAGGTACTCCCTGTTTGCAGAACTCTACTAGCAGCTGGGTTTTGTGCGTGTGTACTTATCTATCCTATCTCTCTAAATCTCTCCAACCCTTGACCAAGCAGCAAAATGAAGCTTTGGCAAGAGACTGGGAAACATTGAGAAACGCCTGTGAAATCAGCACAGATCTCAAGCAGTTCGTGTTTGCTCCATTTGCAGGGGATAATGGCAGATCCACCCTGTTCCCCCTCCCACACTGCCTCATTGTGGTTCAGTAGCCAAGCGTATGGTTTAGTTAATCCTGGGGGTGCTGTGGGCTTGCTTTGAATCTTTCAGTGGGTGGCTTGATTCCTCGGTCTGGGAAAGTGGTCAGTGTGGAGACATGGAGGCTGTGACTTGTAGCAGGTGCTGTTGTGGTTCGGAGGTGGCCTGTTGAGGTGGGATGTTCTGCATGGGCAGAAGAGGTAACTGGCAGGAAGAGTGAAGATGCGTGGGTGCACGGTTCAGAACCCCCTGCTCGTTCTCAGAAGTGTCTCTGAGCCAAGGTCTGTAGAAGGGATGCTTCTGGCTTATCCCCTTGCCTTCTGAAACCCAGTAGGGCATCCACTGGCTGTTTTGAAAGGGCATAAAAGGCAAACCAGTGAAGGGCCTTAATCCAGAGTGCAGATCGTCTGCAGCAGCCTCAGGTGTTTTTTGGCTGAGCTAATATGCTTAGTGACAGCATATCCGAGAGTACAGGAGATAGCGGGGAAGGGCTTTGGGGAGGAGGCAGCTGTGGGATGCATCATGGTGCCAGGGAGGCAAGTAGAGAGGCTCTCTGGTCTATCTTGGCTCTTCCGTGAAGCAATGGTGAGAAGATACTGTCTCTTCCCTGCTTGATTAGTGTGTGTGTGTGTAGGGCAGAGACGAAGGACTTAGGCCTGCAAGACTGTTGGTGAAGAGTACAGGGTAGATGTGTTGCAACTGCCTGGCTCGTTTTAAGGGGCGAAGCACTAGACATTCTTGAGCTAAGTTTTCATTAACTTATTCCCTCCATTCCTCCTTTTAGTTATCAAATTCCTGGAAGTCTACGAACGCAGCTTCTGCAGGACAATTGAGACCCTGGTGGACATTTTCCAGGAGTATCCTGATGAGGTGGAGTACATATTCAAGCCATCCTGTGTGCCTCTGATGAGATGTGCGGGTTGCTGCGGCGATGAGGGCCTAGAATGTGTCCCTGTGGATGTGTACAACGTCACGATGGAGGTGAGGGCCCAGCTTGCAAGCTGGCATGCTTGGGTGGAAGGAAGCAAGTCAGACATCACAGCCACCCTGAGTCCCAGCTAATTCAGAGGAAGGGCAGCCTACTCCAGGGAACTGGAGATTGTTGAATCAGGAGGGCTCACCTCTCTCCTGACCCTTGTGCCCAGCATTACACCATGCGGGGTTAAAGGATGAGTTGCCCATGTCTGTTCAAGGCTAAGAGGAGAATCTGTTTTTTTTGGCTCTGATCTTGCTAGTGAACTAGGAGCATGCAAAGGAGCAATTCTGCAAAGGAGCACTTTATGCTTAGAGAACGTAAAGGAGCATTTGTGATGCTGTTATCTCTGAGGCCCCAAAGAAGATACTCCTTGGGCCCTTGCTCCACTTGAACTCCATGTTTGGTCCATGCAGCTGTTGCTCTGAAGGCAGCTGAGCAGGGCAAAAGGGGAAGGCCTGTCAGTGCTCTCTCCTGGAGGGCATGTGAGGTCAGCCTTTACAAACAGAGCAGGGGATTTGGGTCATTAGCTACATTGGCACAGCAGGGGTGGAAAGGGGCTCTAAGAAACACACTGCTTCAGTGTCAGTGGAAAAGCCTTTCTGCCTCTGGGCATCCTCCTCCTTTGTTTGGAGGCTACTGAATTCATTCCTTGGAAGGGAGGGAGATGGCTGTGATAGCAAAGGCTGGGCACGTGGGGAAGATGCAAACTCTGCTTTAGAGAGAATTGTCACTGTCCTTGACTGCCAGTCTGGATCCCATCTTGTGTCCACAATGGTGCTGGTGCCCATTACCCTTAACCCATAGCTCCCTCACCTACTTTTGTCCCTCAGCCCCTTGAATGGCCACTGTGAATATTGCCATTACTTTTTGATGTGGATGAGAGACATGCAGGGCTAAGTGATTAACCAGCAAGCTCTTTATACTTGTCATTTGAGGTGGAGAACCTGCCCTTCCATGCTTCCCCACGCTGCTTTTCCACTTGTGGGCTGCAGCCTGGGTCAGAGTGCACTAGCATGGTGTAGCTAGGGATGGTTTTCTTCCTGCTATTCCTTGCTGAATTACAGTTTTTGGCTGGTATGCCCGCATGCCTGTGAAGGGTCAGAGGCACCTGAGCAGATCTCTGGTGCAAATGCTAGAGCTAGTGGTCCAGCTAGGTTCTGGTTTGAGAGACTGTGACAATACACACGTAGGTTCTAATATAACTTCCTTGAAGGCACCTGAGGCTGGAGGATGGGCAACATCTGGCTCTGCAGGGCTGTTTTGAGCACAGACCACCAGATTTACTTTGTGTGTCAAGTCACTGAGGAAGTGAGATGTCAGCTGGGAAGGAATGGTGGCTTAGGGAAAGGGGTTTGCGTATGGAATTTTTGCTTTGGGCCTTTGCGTTAGACTGAAGCATGTTTCTACGTGAGAGCCGGCAGGATGCTCCATTACCGCCTCTCTAGCATCAACCAGGGATGGCTCAGGGAGAACCTTGCTATGGTGTTACGCCCTCTCCCATGCCTGTCTCCAAGGCAGTTCACCAGTGCTGGCACCTTGCATGCATGAGCAAACAGAGCTTTGGCACGAGCCTGGTATTGCCGCTTGCTTGTGATCAAAGGCCTTCCCTGACTGGGAGAACGGGGCCTCAAAGCCAGCTCACTGTGCCATGCTCTTCCCAGGAGCACCTGGGGTGCAAATGGTTCGCCGCGCAGCGGGCTGATTTGGAGCTGTGAATATAAATAGTGAATGGGCAGTGACCCTCTCTGTTTCTTTCATTCCAGATCATGAGAATTAAACCCCATCAGAGTCAGCACATAGCGCACATGAGCTTCTTACAGCACAGTAGATGTGACTGCAGGTGAGAATGGAGCAGCACTGGTTCCTCTTGCAGTAAACTTACTCTGAGCCGAGCCTTTTTTCTGCCATTGGGTTGGGACTGTTCTCCAGAGGCTTCTGCAGTCTTCTCAGTCAGTTTGCAGTGGAATGGCTGAGTCTGGGAAAAGAAGTCCTTTGCTGGCGAGGCTCCTCCATCTCTACGTATCACAGGTGGACTATGCTAGCCTGCAACATGGGCTCTTCTGGCACTGGCTGCCAGTGAGGTGCAAAAAGAGAGCAAGCACTTTGAGAAGGACTACTTAACCTCTGCCATGGGCATCCTGCAGTGCCAGCTGTACATGTCCTTCCCTGGACTTGGCAGGAACTGGGGATAATACTGGAAGCATGTGTTGTAAGCTCCCTTCTAATGATGCCTTTGTTCTCTCTTCCCCCACAGACCAAAGAAAGATGTCAAAAACAAACAAGAAAAGTAAGTGACATGCCTTTCCTCCTTTCTCTTTTGGTGGTTGGTTGGTGTTTCCTCTCCCCACTGCCCCTTGCCCTTTTCTTTGGTTGGAGATGCTCACTTTGAGAAGGTGTTTTTGGAAATGGCATATGGTAGTGCATGGGGCGACGCTCTGAATCCGTTCCAGGTGGGCACAGAAACCCAGATCTGATGGTCCTTCCTTCATACCCCAGACCTGGAGCTTGCATGACCCACAGCCATGGCAGTCATTCCTAATGCTTTATCCCGAGTCAGGGAAGTCCCGTCGTGTGTGTCCTACCAGAATGGATTCAAGGTGCAGCCTCCATTCTCCCTTCCCTCTTTCTGGGGTGTTTCTGGTTACTGCAAATTGCTGCCTTTCTTTATTATTAATTTTTTTTCTTGCTGCTTGAGTGAGTACTTGCTGGCTTCTTTCACAGCAGCTTGGGTAGGAACTCTGCTTGGCTACAGGGAGAGGTGGCTATAGAGACCTGTTGCAGGCAGGACTGATGCCAAGTGGGATGTGATGCTGGTCTTGGTTGGTTGGGGGCCTGGGAGGGTATAAAGGGAGGTGGATGTCCTAGCCGGGTCTTGGCGGAGCCTTTCATGAGAGTTTTTTTCAATCTGATGGATTTACTCTGGTGACCTGGAGGAGGTTAAGGCGCAACCTTCCTTTTCCTTCCTCCTCAAAGTAAAAAGGTTGTGAAAAGTAGAGATACAAGCTCTTGTCCTGCGGGAGTTGCAGGGATGATCACAAAATGTGGAATAACATCAAAAAAAAAAAAAAAGAGTGACCTCTCTGGGCGAGAGGGTCAGCTGGACTGCACATGGCTGGGATAGCGACTCTGCTGTTTAGAGGTGCAGAGCTGGAGAGGAAGGGGGGGAATACTGGGAGATGAGGCTGAAACAGACAGAGAGAGCAAGCGGGAGAGTGAGAGAACTTCTTTCACCCCTCTCCTGGTGGTTGTGTTATTTCTAGCTGCCTTCCAGCCTCTCCTCCTTCCCCTGCAGATCTGCTCCTGGCTGCATCGGGCTGCGTGCAGCCAGCACTCCTCTCTGTGCAGGGCTGTGTTGGGGACGGTCGGTCTGCGTGGCTCTGTGGTTTGAAGATGTGTGAGAGTTGGGTCTGTGTGAACTCTGGTGAGGATGGGGCGTGGGTGAAGCAGCCAGCCCGGACTGTGTTGCATTCCCTTTCCTGTTCTAACAGCACCTTGCCTGCTCTTTGCTGGTTCTGCATTCCCCGGGGAAGGAAGGGAAGGGATGGGAGAGATTGGTGTGCTTTGATTTGTGCTGGATTGAAAGTCCTGTTATATTGGTGCCCCTCTCCTCCCTTCAGGTCGATTTTCTTCCCCTCACCGCCTCCCTGTGACTCCTGACATGTAGGGCAGAGGCTGGGAGCGAGCTGATGCTCTAACACTCGTTCCAGTGAGACACCTTGAACGGGGCCTGAGAAACACCTCTGTTGCTTTCCCTTTTGTCCCCTCATTTCCCCTTGACAGCTCCCTCCCGAGGTGGGCCGTGCCAGGGAAGAGGGAGCCTCTGCTGAACTGCCACAGTGCTGCAGCTCACTTGCCTGACAAGCCCTGGTGCTTTGCCTAGGGCCTTCTCCTTGCATGTCTCTCCCTTGCTCCTGTGCTAACGTGGCTCAAGGAGCAGCGCAGGCTCCAGCCTCCCTCTCTCCCTCCCTGTGCTGTCACTGGCCTGCAGGGATCCACAGTTAGCATCCAGGCCAGCACGTCCTGGCCCCTGCCTGTTGCAGCTCCTGCCCAAGAGTCAGAAGGAACTGGTGAATTTTTCAGAAGAGAGTCAGTGCTTTGGCTCTGTCCACTCTTCTGTTTGGCAGAGCCACGTGGAAGGCGAGGGGAGGGAGGGAAAGGAGGGATGATCTGAAAGCTGCTTGCTGGTTATCTCCTGGGTGTCATAACTAGGTCGGGCCTTCCTCTTTCCCCTTCAGGACTCAGGATGGAGGCTGCCAGAGGGGATAGTAGCCAACATCCAGCGAGGTCTCCTGGAGTCCTCCAAACCCCAGACAGGAGGTGGGGTGGGTGAGCAGAGCCTTTGGGCTAGAGAGCCCTCTCCCACATGGCGCTGCTGCATAGATGAAGTCTGTCCCCTTGTCCCTGGGGTGCTGAGGCCAGGCCCCCTTTGCCCCCATCCCAAGGCAGGATTGCCACCAGCCCTGCAGCAGAGCTGTTGGAGCTCGGCTGCCCCTCCCGGGCCCAGTGCCAGGCAGTGTACCAGGTCAGAGGGGGTTTCCTTTCCCGTGGGGAGAGCCCCTCCGCTCAGGTTGCCTCTTGTCAGTCAGCGTGCGCCCACCTTTGTCACCTGGAATGGTTGTCTGCACTCACTGCTGTTGCGTGATGCTTTCACAAAGCTCTCTGTTCCTTCCCCCTTCCCCCCTGTCCCTTTCCCACTGCCCCTCTCTGGAGGGGGCCGGGGTGCCCCTCGGAGGCTCCAGCAGATCCACCTCTGCTGGCAGCAGCCCCGCTGGAGGTGGTCTCTGCCGAGTCCGGGGGCGTTGGCTTGGCTGTGGGCAGGCTGGTTGTGGTGCTGGCAGGAGCGCAGGAGGGCCGGTGAATGTGTGTGCGAGGTGAAGATCTGTGCTTCGGCCCCGGGACTTGCCCTCCGGTCCTGCCTCATGTGCTTCCCCCCTCCCAGCAAGGCACATGGCTGTATTTTTTTTTCTCTTCTTCCTTGCATTTTCTTCCGTTTTCTCTCTCTCTCTCCCTTTCTTTCCTTCTCTCTCTCTCTCTCTCTCTCTCTGTTTTTTTTTTTTTGTTTTTCTTCCAGAAAATCAAAGCGAGGAAAGGGGAAGGGTCAAAAGAGAAAGCGCAAGAAAGGCCGGTACAAACCACCCAGCTTGTACGTTTGTGTCCTCTGCTTGTAGACTCTCTTCCCTCTCTCTCCCCCCAAACCAAACCGCCTGCTTGCTGCTCACTCAAAATCTCACCCTCCCCTCCCAGTCACTGGTGGGCTGCAGATCCTGCAGGGGCAGCACTGGTGGTGGCACCGCTCTGACACCGAGAGTGTCTCAGGGAAGGTGGCTTTAGCTTGCTTGGCTCTCTAATCATCAGTGGCGACCATTTTCCCAAGGCACAAGAGCGCGGGTGGGTGGGCGAGCGCCCTGCACCTATTTTCCACGCCTTCTGGTTGCAGCTCTGTCATCTGCTTTCCCCCACTTGTCTCGTGCCCTCACTGCTACGATGACTGGTGACAAGCAGGCTGGCATCTGCCGTGCATGTGTACGTGTGTGTGCGTGCGCGCGTGTGC
>NW_010131941.1:0-3533 GCF_000699245.1 Pterocles gutturalis | reverse complement strand
GAGGTGGGACGGTGGGATGCTGGAGATTGGGTGCTGGGGAACTGGGGGAGCTCTCTCCCTTTTTTTTTTTCCCTCTTTCTCTGCTGGATTTGGTGGCTTCTCTCTCACTGTCTCTCTCTCTCCATCTCTTTCGCTCTGCCTCTCTCACAGTGGTTCACAGAATTCTGCATTGTAAATTCACGGCCCCTCCATAGGAGACTCCTAGGTGGCAAGGTTGGGATGGGGCTTACAGGAAGGAGGGCAGTGCTGGCTGCAGGGGCAAGCACATGATGCTGCAGCGCAGCTGCTTTCCAGGGGACGAGAGACCCTGTATATTTAACTCGTTTAGCCGCTGGCCTCTTTCTACTCAAATAGCCCACTTCAGAGAACTCCTCTCATTGATACCTCAGTAGCTGGTTGGGACCCCTCACCTTCCCATCCTTGCTTTCCCCCTTTTTCCTCCCTCTGGCCTGTGCCAGTGGATCCAATGCAGCATTTGTGAATACTGTGCAGAGAGCCTGTTTTCTTTCTCTTTATGCTTAATGCAAGAGGGTGCTGTCCTGGGGCTGCCGGGGTGCTGCTGGAAAATCCATCAGCCTGTGATGCTCCAGTGGGCAGCATGGGGGCTGCGGGAGGGGGCAAAGGGGGATTGCTTTGATGTTTAGGGTGTTGCATGTGTATTTTCTTTCTGCTGAAGCGCTGTAGCTTAGACATCTTTCCTTTTGCCTTTTTGCAGTCACTGTGAGCCTTGCTCAGAGAGGAGAAAGCACTTGTTTGTACAAGATCCCCAGACCTGTAAATGTTCCTGCAAATTCACAGACTCACGTTGCAAGTCGAGGCAGCTTGAGTTAAACGAGCGCACTTGCAGGTTTGTGTCTTGAAGGATGAAAGAGAAACACACAGAGAGAAAGAGAGAGAAAGAGAAAGAGGGGGGAGCTTGCTTTCTGGCACCAGTGCTATATGATTACTTCTTTTCTCTGTCCAGTGTGGGCCAGAGGGCAGAGGGGCTAACGGAGATGAGTACAGAGTTTCCCTGTGTCAGAGGGTGGCTGTGTGTTTCCAATGTACTGTCAGGACTTGGATGGGGACGGCTCCCAGAGATGGGACGTTTATATCTCTGGTATCTTTCCTGTAAAACAAGATAACGGAGTTCATGTTGCTGAGGTAGCCAGGAGGAGGGTCTGTAGCCCTCTGTATGTTATCTGTATCCCACTGCTGGACTAAGACGAATCCTTAGCTGACTAGGATTTGACCGCCCCGGTCTTCCAAGCTGCTTCTTTTGTGCCGCTTGTGGACACTTTGCTGTGTGCAGAGTGAAGAAAGCCAGGCCAGGAGCCTCCCTTAAGGCTGTCCCCACATTCTCCTTTGCCTCTTTGTTCTTAAAAGCCAGGGAGAGCACCCCGTCCTCTTGCACTGTGCTCACAGTTCCCTGTCCATGTCTTGGCCACAGTTGTGGTTTGAGGGGCTGCACTCAGGGCTGTGATGTGGGATCCAGCAGGATGAAGTCTGTCTCTAGGTGAAGGCAGGCAGTGGTCTGTATTTCAGGCGTGAGGTGGGAGATACAAAGACACTGTGTGGTTAGTGTTCGTTCAGAAACCCATGCTGTGCGCGTGGCTTCTGAGTGCTCCCTGTCACACACCATCTGTGGCACGGACGTGCAGACACTGATTGCTGGGACTCACCTGAGCGCTTTGGTGAACTCGGTGGGGTCTCACCACCAGCTGCATGTGCATCTCTGGTGTGGGATCATCCAGCGAGAGAGACAGAAATGGAGTTGCTAACGAGCCCTGGGCTGTGACTCTGAACTCAGGCCCCTTTCACAGAGATCTAGGAGGTTGCTTCTGTCAAGAGAGTATTGCAGTGGCAGTGGCTGGATGGGAAAGAAGGGAGAGGTATCCAGGGTCCTCTGTGGCTACATCCTGAAAGAGGAGACATTCGTTTGCCTCCGTGTGCCTGCCTGGAATTGGCTAGGTGAATAAAGCTGCTACAAGTAGCAAGTGCTTCCTTTACATGTGAAAATGCTTTGTGCCCAAACCAGAGAGGCATTGGCCTGCAGTGGAAACTGCTCTGTGTACAGAGGAACTTTTGAGTGTGCAAAAATTTCAGTGGCAAAGTAATTGATGGAGGGGTCAGAATAGAACAGCTTCTGTAGTTAAACTTCCCCCTGTGAGCGTAACCCCTGAAGCTTGAGACCAGACCTAACTTGGGCCTTTTCCCTCTGCTCCTGTTCCCAAACCCCAGAATAGCTGGAATTTATCCTACAGAGTTTGAAGGGTGAGAAATAGTCACAAAGAAAAAACAAACAATACCCCAAAGAAGCCATGATGGCAGAAGGGGTTTACTAGTTTCTATTAGTAGTCCCTCTCTGTGGTGGGATTATTGGCACTAACGGAGGTTTTCAGAGCTGGTGTGTTGGCCAGAAAGATAGGAGAGAGTCATAGGAGTGGATAGCTTATCTGTTTCCAGATAATAGGCTGGTTAAGCTGAAAGTTCCTCATGGTCTTTCTTGTAGAATTAGAATTGGGCCCTACAGGGGAGGGTAAATTCTCGTTTCTCCTGCTGCTTCTTCAGGCTGCTGCTGCTGTTCTCTGGTGCTAACCCCTGCTCGTGGCAGCTAGTGGAATGAGAGGCACTTTCTTTTCACCTTCTTGCCTGCATGAGGCCTTGTTGTCTGCACTGCTTCCAAGTCAAGCAGCAGGCTAGGTGGGGAGCTGAGGGACTGGGTCTCTCTGCATGCGTTGCTTCGCCTTGTGTTTCTGTGTGTTTGTGTGTATCTGTGTGTGCATGGTGTGAGAGGGTGCCAACAGGACACTCGGCTCATCGTTGAGGAAGCCTCTGATTCTGCTCCTAAATTGACCCCTGTACCAGTATCCCACCCCGCCCTGTCTAGGTGAGCCTGGGGGAATAGAATCCATTGACCCACTCATGGGTCCGAGATTCTCGGCTGTTTTGCCCCGTCTGCACAGCATTTCACCCCACCAGTGACGTCATGCCATGTCTTAACACCATGTGCTCTTAAACACATCAGCCACCTCCCTTCCTTCCCTTCTCTGTCCTACTTGCACCCCCATCACAAACATTAACCGCTCCTCTCTTTTTTTTTTTTTCCCTTCCTTCTGCTCTCTGACAGATGTGAAAAACCGAGACGGTGAGCAGCGGAAAAGAAGGGGGAACAGCCCTGTTTCTGGAGCCTGATTTCTCGCCTGGATTTAAAAAAACAAAAACAAAAACAAAACAAAACACTAATCCAAATGAACCCTAAAAATGAAGGATCGGTAGAGCACAGCACTTTCAGTACGGACGATGGACTCCGGAAGGAACATTCCCCAAGGCACCCGCCGCACAGAATTCACCTTTGGGTTTTGAACTGTTTTATTTTATTTTTTCTTTTCATGCTGCTAAATAACAGAGCCAGGAAGACTATAGGGGTGTATTTGATGGGTTTTCCCATGCATACATATATATGTGTGTATACATGCTTATACATATATATATATGTATATATATTTTAACCACATCTATATATACATATATGTATATCTTAACCACACACA
>NW_010131940.1:0-432 GCF_000699245.1 Pterocles gutturalis | reverse complement strand
CAAAAGGACACACACACACTCATGCACATCAGTGTGAAATGATGCACAAATTTTTGCACCCATGTACGTTCACACAAACCCAGCTGCACACAAGAGCACACAGGACAGGAACACAAACCGTGGACTCTGCTGAGGACAGTTGGGGACAACCATGGCAGGGCCAGGGCATTGTGGGGAAGGACAAGGCCCCAGGCATGCCCATGGCATTGTTTGTGTGCTCACAGGCTGCACGGAGAGGGCCAGAAATTACTCCTGAGGGCAGTGTTAGGCAGATGCGGTCAAAACCCAGCAGCACAATGCACACAGCTGGGGAGGGAACAACAAGTAAACATCAGGGTGAGCCGAGGCAGGAGGGCATGAGAAGGATGTGGTATGTGGTCATGCATGGGACCCCTTGGGCATACAGCTGAGGATTGCTGGAGGTTTTTCCTG
>NW_010131939.1:0-670 GCF_000699245.1 Pterocles gutturalis | reverse complement strand
GGAGCCGACCCGCGTCCTCCTCCGGGGCTTCTCCCTCCTCCCCGCCGCCGCTCGCTCTTGCTTTTCCCGGGGACGCCGGGTTCCCGCATTTCTTCACCCCCAGCTCTCACGGAGCCCCAGAAATCCTCCCCGATGACTTGGCTGCGCCGCTTCTTGGTAGCTTTTCCAGCCCAGGTGGCATTCCCTGGTTTCGGCGTTACGCATCTCTTCTTCCCAGCATCTCCCCCAGCTGCTTGCATGTACCGGCGCTGATCCGGATTTACCCCAGGGTGGCTGTCACCGCTGTCCCCATGGTGTGGCCGAAGGACTTGTTGGATCCAGGCACGTTTCAGCTTCTTCTGCATTAAGGATGCCTTGCCCGGCTGCGCAGATCCCAGCTTTGAGCCCAATTCTGTCCTTTCCTGGCTTCTTCGTGAGCACCCAGGTAAGGGAGGCAGTGCCAGACAGCCCCGCGGTGAAGGATGCGAGAAATGCGTTTGTGCAGGAAACTGAAAATGTTGCGGCTTCCTTCCTCTGCCATAAATAACTCTCGCCCTAAACCCCGCGTCTCCGTTCTGCGTGCTGGCCAGCGCCGGCGCTGGCTGGAGGGGACGCTCAGCCAGGGGTTGGGGACCGCCACCCGCTGTCCCCTGGGCAGGGCTGGGTCTCCCCAGCTTTGAAAATCTTGCTC
>NW_010131938.1:0-11924 GCF_000699245.1 Pterocles gutturalis | reverse complement strand
CCGAGCCAAGGGCTAACCCACCACAAAGATCTTCAGACTTTAGCTGCAGCACTGACAGCAAGACAACAGGAGGAACCAGAGACCTAGAGGGAATTTTGATGGGCAGCAATCAAAGTAGTGTTAGACCAGGACAGAAAAATAGATGAGGATATAGATAGCAGGGTTGTACTTTAAAAGTCTTAACTGGATATTCTGCCTTTACAGGGATGTGTTAATGCAGACAAAAAGCAGCCCAGGAAGCACTGACACTGTATCCGCACTGGAAACAAGATTATCCTTTTTCCTAAGTATATTTCACTTGTTTCACAGATAAACTGTATTTCTCTTGCGTCAGGACACCTGTAAATAATCCCACTTGCAATTTATCTTAGTAATACAAATGTAACAAAATTACTGCAAATGTGGAAGATAACCACATTGCCTATGTCAGCAAGTAAATCAAGGAATCTAGCTTCTGAGATATTTCCAATTTGTAGTGGTTCTCAGCCACCACTCTGAATACTCTGCCACATAAAAACTAAGGTGACTTCCACTTCTCTAGAAATGCCACTATATGGTAGCACTATGTGCCAATATAAATAAGCTTAAGACAGAGATATTTATCATTGTAATCTAACTCCTTTTCAGAAAACTTCGAGATAAAACAGTTTTGCGGTTACTTCTATCACATTAGTTTTCTGACCTGAACAACATTTTTCTAAAAATTCATACCATTAGATGCAATACAAAATGTGGTTATCCATGCAAATATTCTTCCATAAGAATAATGTAAGAAAAGCCTTTCAAAATAATGTTTGTGATTTTGTTTGCTTTTAATGTGGAACAAGTGCAACTTGTTTTATTCAACAATCATTTTGCATAATCCATTCAATGAGTCTTTCCATACATGTATTACAACAAAATACACATAAAGAATGAAAAGTACACACAAATAAAAGCTATTCTGAATACTTTGATGTGGAAATACTGCACTTATAGCAGTATATTACTGCACTTATAGCAGCACTTATATATACTGCACTTATAGCAGCTATTTCCTCTGGAATTGTAACTTAACTTTATGTCTTGCCATATCAGTTTCATCACAGAAAAAAACCTAATGTATAAAACTACAAAGTCATAGTGCATGTAGAACACAGAATATTGTCATCTATTCTACTAAATCAAATGTGACAATAACTTTGTAGCCACTTTGAAAGTTAATATAGCCAACAGGCAAACTCAGGACACAGACATCTTTGTGAAAAAATAATAATAGCTGTAATCGGAATGGTGTCCATTGTTTATGCTGAAAAGAAACCTCCTACCTCTTACACTTCTCAGATTCCTAGGGTTTATTTTCTTTTCGATTGATATTCTCCGCTGTCTCTAGAGGACACATAAGGTAACATATAATTGCATAAGATTACACTTGGTGTTACTTTATGCCCTGTAGATGTTTCAAGCAAACATATAGCAAAGCACAAGTGATGGTCTAGTGTCTAATTTCAGCACAAGAAAGTACCACGAAGCTCGAAATTTAAATACCAACCCCCCCACACTACAGATAGAATCCTTACTCAATGACATTTGAGTCATTTCTAATCAACACTATGACAGGAACCAGGAAGCTCATGGTCCTGTTTTCTGTCTCAGAAGTGCACAGATGTTTTCAGAGCGGAAAGCTAAAATTAAAGCCATTTACTTCATTAGGCAGTATCATCATGCAATGAGTAGAGGATCTCTTTATTCTTAAAAAAGCAAGGGATCCCACTGCCCAGCTGCCTGCTCCACTGCTTTAGGCAATTCTTAATAGACTGAAGTGGCTGAACATCTTATTTAAGAAAAAAAAAAATGAAAATCAATGGATGCTTTTGACCACATGACAAGGTTAAATCAATATACACATGAAGAAGTATTGATATTAATCTCTATTCCTAATTCCTCTGTTTGTCTGAGAAAGACAACTAATGCTCACACCATTTTGATATGAAGGGTACTATTAGGAAGTCCAGTGTTTCTCATCTGGGCATACTTTCGTCAGTATTAGAGGAAAAATGTTGCTCTCCTTAGACTACAAAAGGCATATGCATGTAGACAGAGAAGCAATTTTTTACCTTTTTTTGCTGTCTTCATCAGGTGCAGAATTGCTCAGAAGATATCCCCAAACAATCTCAGTCAGATCCAACTTTGTCTTCTTCCAAAGTAACATCCCACAGCTGTTTGATCTTTCTCCATTGCCCCCAGTTTTGCTGATGTTTTTCTGATGTTTACTGTATTGTTGCCCCAGTATTTTATACGTTGGTCAGCAATTTCATTGAGTACCTCTCTCGTTATCTATAATGTTTCTCATTTCTGCTGTTTCTTATTCTGTTGTTTTGTTGCTATAGTCACACATCAGCATTGGTGATCTGAATGCATACCCTAACAGATACTTTAACTCTACATCAGCAATTTGCCCTGAAACTTACAAGCTTATGCCTTGTGCTACTTCCATTCTTGAGGTGGGGTTTCCCTTTTCCTAGAGGGAAACTACAATTACAGTAACAAATTGGATGAGACCTGAGCTAGTTTCCACACAGAAATATCTGTCTTAAAAAAGATGTCACTGCATCTCAACTTCAGAGAGCTCATCCTGGTGAAGAGGAGTGCAATCACTGCTACTCTAATTCTAACTAGATAATTACATGCAAGCAAATCCATGAGACACAAGGTGGAGGCTTCATACTAACTCCTAGATTCTCCACCCAGTCTTATCCATATCAACATACAGAGCAAAATCAGAAGGACCCACTGCAACTCAGCATAGTGTAGCTATGCTTGTAGAGCTACACTGAATAGAAACTTCTCAGCCTTGCATTCAACGTCAGCTTTTTTACCTAACCTCTGCACTGAGTGGTCAAACTGTGCACCCTTACCACTTCCATGGACTGAACTCAGTACTGGCATAGGTAGCAAAGTGAACAGTATGGAGCTCATTTGGTCAGAGACCTGGACACTTCCTCAGATGGCCTTTTTAACTCACAGTGCACTGGGTTTACCACCTGCATGACAAAAAAGAGTGAAAGGGCAACTTTGCTAATCTTATGATTAAAAATATATATACAGCATGATGCCTGTGTCTGGTGACGCCTCAAGGGTGGCATGGCAGACAAAAGGTTGAAGGGCATCTGGAGTAGTGACAGTGCCACAGTCCAAAAGTGGCACAGTATTATTTATACTAGTAAACTAAAATATTCCCTGAAATGTGAACTGGGCCTGGGAATTTTAGGGGGAAAGTAGTAGCTCGACTGTAACAAGATTTGCCAGAGAAAGAGCTTGCTAGAATATTCATGTTCTAGTGCTAAGAAAAGTTCCTAGTTATGCTTAAGTTATTAGAATGGACATAGCTAATTAAGGTTGTTTCCCTCTAGCTTTCCCTCCAGTACTTTCCCTTCGATGATTTCCCTTCAGTACCATCCAAACTTGGACTGTGGGATGACAGTGGAAAGCATGATCTCAGTAAAGTAAAAGAAAAAAGAAAGGAAGAGCTTTCACAGTAGAACTGGTTATTGTTATACTCTTGTCTTTATAAGGGACCATGAAAATAAGAAAGCAATCTAAGCTTGTGTCAATTTATTAAGGTATGATCAAGGTAGTAGCAGGAGACTATGTGGAAAAATTGTGGTCAAGCAACTTTCAAAATCAAAACAGTACTGTCCCAATCCTGAGAGAGGCAAAATACCTCACCAGAATCTGCTTTCAGACCATGGTTTGCTTCAACAACTCTTAACACACTGCTAGCGCAGACACTGCAGTGTCCTGTTGCATCCTGTATGTGGTTTTGCTCAGAGAAGATACCACCATCAGCAATGCTCACCACAACCTGGCTCTAAAGATCAGCTAGGTTTATCTTCTGCAAGTCTTCTGACACAGCGTGTTATCTCTTATAAGTGTTTTCAAATAACTATGCAAAGCGTGGGTCAACCACGTGTAGCAAATGAACCGAGTTACAGACAACCTTAAGAAATCAGTGACTTTCATTATGCTGCACAAAAAGCTTTAGCAACATCTACAAAACATTCAGGGAAGTGAAGAGAGGAAACAATACACTTTTCTGAACTGTCCACTGTGAAACAAAAAAAGGATTCACAGTTTCGCAGCAGCTGCCGCCATATGTAGAAATGATGCTTTACTTCCAACTGAAGATAATCCTCTCCTCTTGCACACCCCTGTATTTCTGGGAGAATAAGACCACATTTCACTAAGGACAGTTATTGAGACTGAGATATAGCTTTCTGTTTTCTGTGTAAAAGACAATTTTCCATTTGCAGGTACTTGATCACTTTATAAAGCCGTGATCTTGGACAGTGACATTGCCAATAATTCTGCATCTGGACAAAATGATTTGTCAATTGCACTAATAGGGCTGAAGCCCATTTCAAGAAACCCCTATTTGTTCTTATCTGTGATGGAAACAATGATCCGGGTGATGAAAAGGAAATAATTGTAACAGATAGAGATTGACAGAAATATTGGAATTCTAGTAACTGTACTTTCACATGTAATTTCTGAACTAGTCGCAACAAATGAAGGAGGCAAAGCTATAAACGATTTTATTATATGCAGTGGAGGACTGTGAGAAAAAACAAAGAAAAATAAATTTGTTCTCTCTAAGGTAAATCAAACACAATCATGCAGCTGACCTTGGCTGTGGCTCTCACTTAGCAGATCAAAGTTGTTAGCAAACAGACAGTTGGACTGACTGAAGTATTCAGAAGTGGTGACTATGACCTTACTGGAAAGAAAATGAAAAGTTCAAGAGGAATGCTTCTAGGGTGATGGTTTTTTTCATATTTACAGTATCTGCATTTCAAGAAAGCTTCAATAAGCACATTATAAAGGTGTTGTGAAAACAAAGTGTGAAACCTTCCCACAAGATGCCATGTATTTTTCTGAGTCAATTTGCAAATTCCATGATGTACAGCATTTATAAAAAAGTTCTGCTTCATAAGCATAAATTTCACACTAAAAATGTTGCCTGAGAAATGGAAATTAGAAGTTTCAATCAAGTCTAGAACTAATTCAAATTTACAAGGAGTTTTATGTGGAAGTCATCAAATGAGGCTACTTCAGGCTCTTGTTTAGATCAAAGCACCCTTAAATGCTTATCCAGCTGCAAAACCAGTCTCAGCACAAGTCATTTTCAGAATACAGCAAAAATATTTCACCTGGATTCTAATATTTGCATTAATATAGGTTTGATCTTGACTGTTGCATGGAAATTACTGATTTTTTTTTTCAAAAAGGACTAAGATGGATGCATTTTAAAATCATATTTCACAGTTCAAACTTTAAGATAAGGCTTTTTTTATTTTGTCAAAAATGAGTGATTCTGCTTTTTCAGTCACCCTGATGAGTTCCCCAGTTGCAAAGATATTACAGGTGGCAACAATTACATACATTGAACATCAATCAGACCTTAGAAGTAGCATTTTAGCCACACTAAACATGTCATATACATTTGAGATTTTTATTTTTCTCTCCATCAGGTCTTCAAACTGAACAGAAATCCTGAATCATATAATCAGCAATACACGATCAGTTATCAGAAAGGACTAGTAAATTTCAGTATTTTTCCCGTAATGCTGCTAAATGCTATGCTCAGATTTCACTTAATGAAATCTTAAGAAGAAACACACAACTACTCTGTTTAAGTCTTCAAGTAAAATTCTTAATTCATTTCTCAAGCCAGACAAGTTGCTGATAGTCAAAACATACTAAACTTGATGTCTGCTCAATTTTTCTGCTGCCAAGTCTCCCAATTTATTCTGGACAAAAAGGTATACCAACTTATTTTGCAAAGGTTACTAAATGAGACAGTACCTGTAGCATAACCACATTTCCAGAATTTGAGCTTTAATCAGTAAGTGCCTCTCCAGAAACTGGCAGAACTACAACAGCATCCTCTGCAATTAACGCACCCTGTGCTTCCTTCCCAGGAGAATCAGTTTGTGTATCTATATCAGTAGTCTGACTCATGTGACATGAATCCAAATCATCTCCGATTGTCTCATACTGCTTCACGTCTCAGCAATTTTACTTCACGCAGTTGAGTTCCTTCAAAGGAAACCAAATCTGAAGTACCAATGCTAATATATTTCCATTAAGGCAATACCTTATGTGGGGTTGCAGTATCAGAAATCCTTCTTAAGGCACACAGTGTGCATGAACCATTTGAAAGCTACGGCACCCACAGGAGCTACCAGTGAAAACCTTTCAGCTGATCTGTGGGTATACAGGGGAACAAGTGCTGTAAGAAACTGTCCATTTGCTCTCCAGTGACAAACATCTTCAAACTTCTTTGACAATCTTGACCTTCCAGCTGCTTGTACCTCTTCAGACCTTTTTCAATCATATTCCTGTTTTACTTTACCTTCTCTGCAGCCTATTCTCATGTAGGCCTTTTTATTTTCCTGTATATTATCTTTCTTTGTGTTTCACCTTTCCCTTTTTTTCAATATTAACCCAAGAAGCAAGTCCTAACTATGAGACTAGTACTTACTAGGTACTGGCAGGACCCTAGGGAGATGCAAGCAACGACCACAATTTTGCTGTTCACAGAAATTTGCAGAGGCTGTTAGATGATTCAGGACACAGGCAATCTACTGCTTGCTGCTGGGTACTTCAGGATCAGCAAAAATTTTGAATTCAAGTACATGATAGCCTTGTTTTAAAAAGTCAAGATAATCACCATACAGGAACAATGTGACTGGTCTGTGATCCACTGGTCCAGGAGGTAACACAATACAAACACATCTAACACAACACAGATGAGAAATCAAACTCTTGGAGTGATATATCCTTTCCTGCACAAAAGTACCTGTATTTTCAAGAGTGTCGGAGTCCCTCTGTGTTTGAAGGGAAAAAAGTGTTCGGGAAATCAATCAGTGAAAACAACCAAGACCCTTCAGCAGTCAACATAACAGTACCTGGAAAAAGCGAGAAGCACAGCTGCTCCAAATAAGGCATAGAGAACACAGAGTCTGTTACTGCCCTTATCTTGCCCATCCCATTTTGGACCCAACAGTAAACACCTGCCAGATGTCATCAGCGTTACTTGTGCACACCAAGGAAAAAAACAGGATTCAGAGGATAGTTTCAAGATCCAGAACACAACCCTGTCCATGGAGAACTTCCCATCTTAAAACTAATGTGAAGTTCTTTCAGTTTGATGCAAAATAAGAGAAAGCAGATATCTTTATTTCTTAGGCTGGCTGGCCACAGGCATTAATTAAAATTAAGACCACTTTAGGAAGCATGATAACAACTTCACCAATACTTCAACTTAAAATTTTATAATTATTCATGCCCAGTCTCTCCTAAGTTTCATTTTTCTTGCATTTGACTTTGAAAAATATTCTTTTCACATTGCTTTGTCTAAAGTGCGGTTTTCTGTTATCTGAAAACAACTAAGTTACCTGGATTTAAATAAGCAATAACTAAATATGTAGCCAGTAGACTTTTTCAAGATTTTATCTGTAAAGATTGCACTGCGGGTTTTCTAGTTCTCTTATTTAAAAAAAAATACTCTTTTTTTATATCTAGAAAGAGATTGGAAAAACAATCTCTATTTAATCTGAATTGTTTACTTACAAGGAGGTCTTTTATTATCTTTTCAAAGTGTTTCAACCACTTTAAGCTGATACCACAGTATAATCTCTCATATAAATATATGGAAAAACTTTTTAAACAAAATATACATGAAAGAATAAATAAAATACAGGATTTATTTATTAAACTTACCCTAATGGAAATATAGTAAATATGTATAAAAATAAATTTTAAGCCTTTTAAAATTTACATTTTCAATTTATTCTTCCTGCATCTTCCAAGGATTTTAATGACCGATATACATCAGTGATCCCAGAAGAATGTAAACATCACCAAATGTATGTTTAGTGCTCTTCCAGCTTAGGTATGTATTCATTTTAAAATACAAAGAATTTGAACTTTTTATACAATAGTTTTGTGAAGAAGAAATAATGAATGCTTAATTTATTTAGAAAGGTGGTTGTACAGAAATACCAGTAGTTAGATCATGCCATTAGACTCTCAGTCATCAACTATGATGTTTCCTGCAATTGCACGTATAAACAAAATCCAGATCTAGATCAGCAAAACACCATTCTGAAGTCTTCTATCTTCTCAGCAGCCACACAATCCTGAAACAGCCTAGAATCTGTTAACTTCAATACATTTGAATGCCATAAGTTTGTCCATGTTTGCCAAGACTAATATGCTGAAATGCATTCTGAGCTGCTCAACTTTCGTTTCAGATCATATTCACCAGTGCCACACAAAAGGCTCAATCTGATTGTTTTTTCCCAGAACTTCTTCCAAGAAGAGCAATCTGTCTGACAGAAAAATCTGTCTACATCCTCCTGCAGGAACTCATTTGGACTTAGTGGTGATTTATACTAGTGGATAATACAATCTCTGTTCCTTCTCTCTTCCCAAAGTGTTCTTCAAATTCTTGCATAGTTAAAAACAGAGAGAGAATAGTATGCATATTTTCTTTCATTCAGTTTACTTTTCTCTCTAACATATTGTTTATCATTTGCTGCTTTTAAGAAAGAGTCATCTTAACCATCTCTTTACTCATGCAAATATTCAAGTCCTCCTGTTCATTTTTTTATTCTCAGTTTGGGGATTTTTACATTAGAACAACACTTTCTGAAGTGAAAGAGGTCAGAACTTTTGCCTGGAGGTACATATCAATCACCGCTGCATCAGTTCATACACCTGTGCATATCCTAGTTTTCCCCACGATAGTTTACAGACAGTTGTTAAATAACTCAGAAATTAGAATAAACATATACAGTTTCCAATAGCTGTTCCTTGTTATTGCCAGAACTGCTGTTTTTTTACCTGCTGGTGCTGACAATTCACACATCTTGAAGAGATTAACCTGCAGTTTCTTATAAAGCTTACTTCTCTTCTTTTAAAAGCACTTTTAACTCCCAAGGAAAAAAGGCTCTTGTGTAAGTTGAAAATCTTTGTTCTTTATTCCAAGTTAATGATAATCATAGCATTATAAAACAAAACTGTAATCTGAGGCAATGCTGTGTACACCAGGGGGTGTGCGGTGGAGTTAGTATGCTTGTGCAATTGAAGTAATGGGACATCGATCAACAGACTAAACTGTTTATCAAACACAAAACTAAATGTGAAAAAGTATTTAATGTTGTAAAGTAATAATGTGCAAAAGAGGGAAAATACATCTTTAACTAAAAAAGCCAGCAGGTGAAACATAAACATGTGTGCAAATACAGATAAACTAACTAGCTACCTGAGATGAATCATACAGATTATAGATGTCCATCAAAAAACCCAATGCACTTCAAAATTAAAAAAAAAGTTATTACATATATATATCAAAAATGAAGGGGTGGCTTAAACTCTTCTTGAGTTAAAACTTATCACATCTTCAGTTTTGCCTTAGGCATTGGTTGATAAAACAGTATGCCTATTAAGACAAAACTAAAATAATTTTTTTCCATGTGTTTCAAACTTATGTGTTTCAAACTTATTTGTTTGTTATATGAATCAATCCAGAAAACAAAGCAAACAGCTAAGATAAACAAAGATGACCAAAACTCGCACTCTGAGTTGTCCAACTTTTCCAGTCCATAACTGTCTTGGCAGTTATTGCCAAAGTTACCAGGTTCTCCAACAACAGGGACTACTTGGCATAGCAAGCAGAAAAAGAAAACACTTCATTTGATGTGCATGTGAGAAAGTATACTAATATTTATAGTTTCAGTGGAAAGAAAACCTAGGGCAAGTGAGTCCTCTAGACTTTAAATAATGCTGGGGGAAGAAATTCTTTTTAAATGCATACCTTTGTTGTACTTTTAAAGGAGAGCCTTAAAACACAGTTTGGCAGCTTGAAAGTCAGCAGTTCTGCAAAATGTCCTCAAATTCTTACTTACAGAACAAAGTGATTTTTTTTCCTATTACTTTTCTCTTATTTTCTTTGGTCCCAAGTATTCTTAGACCACAGAGCAAATCATTACACAGATAAACTTAGGCAACACCTATCAGCATTATCTTAGCACTTTAGCTGTACTCTAGTAAGATAAAATTTCCTAGTTTTATTTTTCCCCTTGTGCTTTGCTGTCATGAAGGGAGAGAAGAGAACTCCCCCCACCCCAAAAAAAAAAAAAAAAAAAAAATCTCCAGCTAAACACAATCCCTAACCCACAACACTCTGTTCCCAAGCCCTGTCTGGCAGAGAGCAGCCCCTGCTTATGAGTAGATATCTATGCATGGGAGGAAGCTGGGTCCCTTAGCAAATGCAGCAGCAGCCATGGGATCTCTGTAGTCAGAAGTTGCTTCGATGAACTTTTTTCTTTGTGAGCCACATACATCATTCAAATTATTCTGGATGCTTATTGTTTAGTCTCACTTAATTATGTTGGTTTTCGGAAGTTTTATGTAATGAACTGAAAAGAATTGGAAATAAGGAATGCATACTGGAAAATAATGCATAATGGAAAAAAATGTTTGGAAGAATTCCTAAGTCTTGTTAAGCATGTGCCCAAAAAGATAGGAATACTCACAAGTTTTTTACATTAAGTGTTCTTAACTCCCAAATTTCTCAGTCTGTGCATTAATATGTTGTGGCTAGGGGCATTAACTTGGCTTGCATTTGCAGTTACTGCATGTTGATTGTATGGCCCAGTTTATGTTTTGAGTTAAATAGAAGTGGAAGATCCTTGCTTAGAAATATTAATCTAAAACTGTTTTGTACCTGTCTATTAAGTTAACTTTTTTCCTGCCGGTTATTTATATAGGACATTACAAACTTGTAATGGATTAATGATCAAACAGGCTTAATCAAGCCATGTCAACACTGCATTTTGTTGTGGTTTAACCCAGCCAGCAGCAAATACCACACAGCCACTCTCTCCCCCTCCAACCCCTTGTGGATGGGGAAGAGAATTAAAGAGTTAAAGGAAAAGAGACTCATGGGTTGAGAAAAGAACAATTTAATAAGTTAATAACAATAAAATTGAAAGTAATAATGGTAATAAGAGTGGTGATAATAATAATAATAGTAATAGTATACAAACATACAAAAGAGTAATACACAGTGATACTGCTCACCACCCGATGACAAAGGCCCAGCCTGTTCCCAGCTAATGGTCTTGGAGCAGACAAAGTCCCAAAACTGCACTCTCAGAAAAGAGAGGGGATTCCAAGAGTCCCAAGAGACAGAACTTCTGGACAGACCCTCGTAGTATACTGAGCATGATGTGCATGACATGGAATAGACCATTGGCCAATTTGGGTCTCAATCCTAAACCTAATATTGAATCCCAGGATAGTAATTGGGGCTGTTCTCCCTCCCAGCTTGTCCTGCACCTGCAGACACTGGCACAGCAGGGAGGCTGAAAAGTCCTTGACTGTCCTGGCAGCAAATATACACATCAGTGTGTTATCAGCCTTCTTCTCAGCACAAATGCAAAACATAGCCTCACACTAGGTACTGTGAAGAAAGTTAGCTCTATCCCAGCTGAAACCAGGACACATCTTTACTGGAGGCAAAAGACAGCTTTGGGATTTTGATGTCAGATTAAAAGAAAGCTGGAACTGTCAACATGAATCTGTCATACCCACTTGAAATTTATATTTTGAAGCAGAACAAGTACTGTAAACAGAAGGAAGTCCAAGCTAGTGAAGGAAATTAAAAAAAAAAAAAAGATGTAAACAGAGATGTCAGAGCAGGGGGAGGTAGAGCAACATCAAATAACATGTCACACTAAGTTCGATTTATTAAGTTGACCACATGTCGGCCGCCTGGGAAAGCTCCTCATCCACTCATTCTCATGGTAAAACATGCGTATCTGAGCCATCAAATGAGCCTTGTCCTGGTTCCTACCTACTCCCCTGAGATGGCA